>NC_072788.1:1087955-1101943 GCF_022539595.1 Amphiprion ocellaris
AGCTCAAATCAGTGACTGTGCTGTGAATATTCTGTCTTCCGTGTAAGACATTCACCCAGAGAGACTGTTAAAAGTAATAGAAAGAAACCCTGGTCTCACACTCATATATGTCTATGTTGGTTATGGCGCTCACAACTGTTGTACTCCACAATGTCGATTACAGATGCAGAGAGAGTCTTCTTCCTGAAGGGAGCGTGGACAGCAGCTTTCATAATATTAGCAATCTCGGTGGTATTTTGAGTTGACAAACTGAAAGACAACTTCCGGGTACATGTGAGACTTTATTTTATTTCCTAAATGTGATCCAACATGAGGCCTTTAAAGGATTAATTATAATTAATTTTAATTAATTAATTATAACGCCTGTTTTTTAATAATTATTATTTATTATTATAATTAAATAATTTTGTGGCATCATTATTTCTACTGATTATGAAAGTATTCTACTCATTGAACCTGAGGACAAACCAACATTAAAACAATAACATTACATTACTGTTACAAGAAACAGAAGTCTTCAAATGATCAGTTGAATTATAAACAGGTTTATCACTTCATTTTAGGGTAGAAATAAAAGATAGTTAGCCTAAAATGTTGGTAAGAATCCATTGTTATTACTGGAAAAAATGTGAAAATATACATATTCACATGTACAAATGTATAATATCACTATTATAAGATCCGTCGTTAGTCTGTAGACTCTGATGCAAAATAGACAGATAGTGTGAGTAAAATTGTTGAAAATATAATTTTCCTGTTTGCAAAAGCTTATATGATCATGGCTGCTCATGTGTCTTGCTTTATTGGGCCCTTTCCATTGCTGTGTTTTCAGATCTAAGCTCATTAATCTTTGAATTTCAGTGCATGTTTGTAATTTTCTTCCATTTTTGATACATCTGCTTTCACCCTCAATTTTTGCACATCCTCTTTCTCTCTTCACTCTGTAAATACTTCACTGAATCGAACCAAAGCACCTCTCCCTACCATTTCTGTCTAATATTGGCAACCAACAGCTACTACTGTTGGCATTTAGCTTCTTTAATAAAATTACCCTGATCACTTGATCAATAAGTTTCTGGTAAATAAACTCCACAACACTGATCACCGCAGCCCAGTCAAGAAGTAAACAATACAAGGAAACCAAGGTTCTAATATTTTCTAGGAGATAGTGATGTGTATTCAGTAACATTAATATTTTTGTGTGTTTGGTATCTCCCAACCAGCTGGATATATTAGGGAAAGGTTTGGCAGCAGCTCAGGATATGAACATGCTGTGCTGTAGACAGGAGAAGAAGAAAGGGAAATATCCTCCTGTGGCTTTCATAAGACAAAGAGAACAGGAAGTGTCCCCAGTTTCATCAGTGTCTTTAGGTAAGACTATGTGTATGGTTCAGGATGGAGGATGCAGTCTGAAAAAGAGCAAAATATGCAGGTAAACAAACCTTGTTTATCGGGTAAACAAGCACAACCTATTCATACCATAATCAGCGCGACAGAAGTGGACAGTAATAACTGTGAGCTCTTTATTCAGTGTAACTAAATGAAGCTGCATGGATGTTCTTTGACAGCGAGGCTCATCAGAATGTCTAAGTCCTTGAGATGTGTGGAGGGCAAACAGGGACGTGGCCTTGGTTAATGTGCCAACAGGCGAACGTCTGATCCATGTGCCCATATCACTGCTGGCATGAATAAAAAGGCACCCACTGTACGCCCAGGCTTGGCTTTAACTCTGTCCTGCAATGCATACTAACAACAAGCTCAACCAGTAGGGAGATTTGCCTGGCCTCAATCATTAGCATAGAGTTAAGGGATTATTCAGATCACTGCCTGAAATCCTTTAATTGTAATAGTACACAAAAATTCATCTGCAGCAGAAAGAGCCCATCTCATTTCACAGAGCAAAGTTGACTTGTTGCCTTTTGTCAAATTTGGGGGTGATTCTATGGATAGCTGTTTGAGTGTGCATGTTCTTAAGCTGTTGTGTGTCTAAATCATTAATTCAAAATGGAAACCAGAAATCTGGCAGCAAATACATGACCCTGGATTTGAGGGGTTAATTAAAAGCAAATTAAAAGTCATTAAGTCTGCAAAACACCTGCTTTTTTAGGAACATGTCAAAAAAGGATGTCATTAATGTGCTAATACCAAATCCCCCTTGCTTTATTTATGGTTTTCTTTTAGGCAGCATCACAATAGGAGAGGATTCACACTCACACACACACGCACACACATTATTATCCACAGTCAATATTGACCACCGTGCCTGAGCTAATTGGAAAAGTAAACCTGCAAAGACTCATGTTTGGGCCTAACTAAGCAGAAGGTTCAAAAGGATAATGGAAACGGTGTAAAAAGAAAATAATATCATCTGTGCAGGCTGAATGGCTTGGGGGAAACATGGGTGGAATAACACAATTGAGAGCAGACTGCTCATCAAAGGAGGCAATCTGGCTAAGCTTGTCCCTGCCCGTCGTGTGGCGTCTGCCAACCCAGACATGAGCACTAGTGATCTTCATCATAGCTCACCTCAGGCTAGGATTAACAGGCCACTAACTCCCTGTAAAACCCTCCCCCTGAAAGCCACAGTGAATTGGCAGTGTACAGGCAGGCACAAACTGCAGACAGATACATACACATAAAAATTCATAGAAGAACACATACTCAGACATACTGTACCCATATACCCTAACCTTCCCTTTACCTCCTTGCTTTACCCTAAAGGCTACTACTGTTGCAGTGACTCTAAATCAAAGTGAAAATTCTCTCCCAAAGGATGGGGCGTGGCTGAGTTTAGGGCATTCACTGAATGTACCCCATCCAGCAAGTGGCTTGTCCTCTGCGGCAGAGCAGCCTAATTACAGTGGGCTCTGCTTCGACGGGAATAGAACTAGCTGCCAATACTATTGATAATTCACACAGACTAAGCTGTCGCAGGGAATAGGGATGGGCAAGTGGAAATGACTCAGTTTTATTAGCTTCCACTGCCCTTTGATGTGCAGTCAAGAGCGAGACATGCCAAGATACTCATGCCAGATGGAAGCACTACAGCTGAAAGGTGTCTCAATCCTTTTAACATAACTCTTTTTGCATGTGAAACCTCGAACGATAGCTATTAGTCTGACATAGCCAAACATTTCCCTACAATTTATTTCACCATGTTTTATAACTTAGCTGGCTCGATATGAAGAGGCTGGCTGGCTGGTGCAGCAGTGAAAGCTATGCAGATTTGTGGTCATTGTCATAATGTGCTATATTTGCCGCTCGAAAATTTAGACCCCTTAACCAACAGCTCAACAAGTTCTACACAAAACATTTCTGGAATCTCTGCCATGTTCTAGAGCTTAGTCTAACCCTGGCATGATGCTCTTTTCTTAGTGTCCCCCTGGTCTAGAAAGGAATTTGGTTACTAAACAGATGCAAAGCAACACAAAAATTGATGATGTTGAACTCTTTCTACTCTGGACCAGGTTCAGGACTCACCTCAGGCTTCTTGACTCGCCCCTCCTGGAAGGAACATGTGCGAGGGTCATGGGTACAGTCGTGCCTGTATTTACACCAGTGGCATTGGTAGGGACTACTCACACATGAAAGACACCTAGAATGAGAGCAGAGCAGAGGGCAGGCAGAGTTTTTAATTAATACTGACCTTCAGCCAATACACTGGAGAACAAAAGCTCAATATGCCTACTTAGTTATGTATACAATACAATTTCAATGCCTCAACTATTGATGCTAGTTTTTTTGGCAATATTAAGGAATAAAAATTGTGACAAGGAATTTGCTAGCAAGTTCCAACTTCAAATGTTAAGGAAGAGAAAGACAAAATCTGACTTCAAATGCTGCATATTTAGGTCCATGGTTAAATTCTTTTGCATTTAGCACTCAAAAATTGGTAGAGGAAAAAATGTGTATTATATATTGTTGCATGCTGTTACTGAAGGGCATTTAAAAGCTATTAGTAGACAAATACTTACGATTTGTGCACACTACAGTTGTAGAAAACAAAACTGGTATTTGCAAATGCCAGGCCTGTCTCTTTGGACTTGAGATAGAGCTGCACAATCTGGTGGTCACCTATAGAAAAACAGAGCGTAGTCAAAATAAATGGTGTGTTACACAGAAGTATACAAAATGTTTTGTGTTCCCATAAAACAGCACGACAAGGAAGCATGAATTGCTTTTGTTTCAGAACAAATTTACTGAACCCATTACTGACAGTTTCATTCAACTCTAGAAATAAACAGAAACAAAACAGTATTATAATGGTAGCGTGTCAGAGCTACTTTTTCCAGCATAAGCAGCACAAGCACTTTTAAAGAACCTCAGCCTATATGATAATCATTTCATTCCCTTGTTCAAATATCCTTTCTCGGTGTGTAGTCACATTGGATTTTCCCATAAAGAAAAGATAACTGCACTGCTCGGAGCCACAGGTTGTTGCACTGGTAAAGGCAGTATCTTAAGAGAAGAAGAGCAGAAGGGTTTTGTTGGGTTAAGTCTCCCTATTCCTGCCTCCTTATGAGAAACAAAAGTTGGTGCACACGCATTTCCCTGGGGATGGACAATATTCCCCCAGAAAAGTCTTTGAGAGTGTCTTTGACAAGGTAAGGGAGAATAAAATGAAACAGAAACCATGTGTGTGTTTGTGTGTAAGTGTGTGCGTGCATGAGAGCTTGCGCCTCATCTGTATTTGGTGTGTCCTTTTGTCTGGCACTAATGAAGGAGTTCATGTTTAATTCAACAGCACATCCACACATCTAACTGCTCCCTCTCTACACTACCTTCGCACCTCCCTCTCTCATCCCCACTCTATCTCTATACACAGGTCTCTTCACTTCCTTCCACACTGCGACTCCTTCTTCTCCCCTGTGTCTCTCTCCATCTCTCTAACAAAGAAGGAATCATTCATCAATCACAGTAAAGCACCGATGACAACGGATCTGTCCTAATTAGGCCACCTAAATGTTACCTTGAAGCCTGCTAACACTATCTATCCCTCCCTCTCTCTTCACTCCATCCGTCGCTCTCCCTTTCCTCTCTTTCAGCCAAGCTTAGACTAATGAGTGCTAGTGAAAATGGAAGAGGAAAAATTCAAATATGTGAAATATTTTTCTCTTCTAAAAGCAGGGGAGCTACGTATATTTGCGGGTGTGGGAAAGCAAAAGATATGGAGACATGCTTTATGCCTCATTTGTTCTTGTCTCAGTGTACATATTGACACATCTATGTTTGCATGACTGCAGCATTATCAGCTTTACATGTGGCTGACATGGTAAACATTAAACAAATGCTTTTAATTCCCCAAAGCACCCTCAGGCTCCCCGTCAGCTGTACATCTGTACATGTCTGTCTGTGGATTACTTTATTATACTGGTGTCATGTGTTTGTTCAGGTCGCTGTATTTACGTGTGATTCTTCCGTTCTTGTGGTTGCACCGAATGAATAAAGGGAAATGTGAATGTCTGTTAATGTGTACAGCCGAGACTTAAAAGGTCTCACCAGCACTGTAGAAAATGCTGGTTTTCTGCCTGCTGTAGCTTCATGTTTGGCGTTTAGATTCAATTTGTAAGCAATGTACAGATAATGTTTTTGTAAATGACACAAGAAATAGTGAACATCATGGTCATTAGAAATTTTGAGCATGTCAATGTGGAGTACTAGTGATGATCTCCATTTTTTTGGTCATTTTTTTCTTTTTTTTTTGAAAAATATGGAAGAATGGCACTTTCATTATCTCAACGTGAGGACAGTTATGGGTTGGTGGTGAAAGATTGCCTGCCTGCGGACAGACCTTCCCAGATGGGAGTTTCGTTCAGTTAGACCAGGCTTAGCCAACCCCAGAGAGAGGAGGTGAGAAGCAGGGACAATGAAAGAGGAAAAATATTTTCCTTCTTTGCATGTGAATAACTACTGTCAGAAATGTTTTAACTGAAAGTAATAGAAACGGTGACACTGTCTGTGGGGGTGGGTAATCCCTGGGCTCTCTGTTAGCTGCAACACTGTAGTAAGAACACTTAGCTGTGCAGATTGATATTCTCCTTTTTGTACTGGGGTTAACTGGGGTCCCACCACTCCCTCTGGAGCATATCCGCACTGAGGGAGGGAGGTAAGTAAATCCCACAGCATACTCATAACTAATGTTCATTCAATTACTAAACATGTCCTACGGCAGTGCTCCAAGGCCTGTTGAGTTACTGTTGGCAATGAGAAAACAAAAATTCACAGAACACTTATTGCCTTAGGACGAGCATGCTGCTGACTGCAGGTAAAACCTCCAGATGAGTGTGTGTTTTCGTGAAAGACACGTATACTTGTATTCAACAGGTGCTCTAAGGTTGAATACCAGCTGTTTCCAACAATGGGTTTTTATACATAATTTTCCTAATTTTATAGTCCTACTTCCTTCCGATCACAGGCTCTCGTGTCAAGTACAGAGACATTTTGTGTATATATTGATGACATGTATGACCTGCACCACTGGATTGCATTGAATAGTATGTGTCTTGATCATGGTTTTGTTGCTTTTTGGCCTTTTACCTTTGTCAACTATAATGCGTGGCATTTCCTTTTCAGCAGGGGAGGAGCACTTGATCCGGTTTCCTTCTACCAAGCCATTCATCTCAGCCAAGTCCTCAAAGGTGCAGTTGACACCTGCAGAAAGTTCTGGGACGTTATGGGCTTCCAACACCAACTGTAGAAAGAGAAAGACAGAAAAATGTTACAAGTTGTCAATATTCTGTGCAATATTATACGACATATTAATTTATTAGGAATTGATATAACAAATATAATCCAAAAATAACCAGTTGAGCACATGAAGGTAATTAATAGCTGACAGCAACAACTATTAAAGTTTAAATGGCTTCACATTTTCATAAGCAGATACCACACAGTGAAAATCAGTCATCAGTTTAAAATACCAGTGATGAAGCATGATGTATAGTTGCCCCCATGGTCAGAGATGAACAAGTTAGATGTGTGCCCAAGCAGTTATATGGCTACAGTTCTGACACATCTGTGAGCACTTCAGATTGGTTTTGGAGCCAGCATGCTCTTCAAATATGACTGTAACACAATATTGCTGAGGAGAGCAACAGCTGCAAGTTCTGTGCAGAGTAAAGATCCATCTCCAGAGTGGTCAGTGGCCTGAGGAGCCACTGGGGGATTCTTGAATGAGGCATCAGATGCATATCCTGCCCAGATGTCCAAACATCATCAAAACACTCTGATGCAAAAAGACACAGATTGACTTAGAACTGAAACCAGTGTAATCTTAATAGGCCATATGTGACAGTAGCAAGTACTACTACACTACTACCTGTCTTGCCACCTCCCATAATACCTTCTTGAATGTATAAACTGTTTGGATTTCACATCCCTCCTCAATTTTCTGACTCCCTGGCTCTGTGAGAAATTGATGTTTTAGTGGAATGTGTTTGGGATACAGAAAAAGAAATGACATAAAAGCAAAAGTTAAAGTATCTGGAAGGACAATGAGTTAAAGAAGAGACTGAACAAGCCAATTGAAGCTACTGTAAATGTGGGATGAAAAGAGACTATGACCAAGAGGAGGAAAGTACTAGCAGATGGACTGGGATGAACAAACGATGCAGTGAACAATAAAGGAGAAGAGAAAGGTCCAGGCATGCAGACCACTGGACAGCAAGGAAAAGGGAACTCGAGGACATAAAGAATGCAAATTTTCCCACTTCATTTTGAAATGCTGTGTAAGCTGTATCTGCACCTCAGGAAAATGGCTTCGGGTGAAGTAGAAAGAGAAAAGGAAAAAAACATGTCCTTGAATGAAAGGAGAAGAAAAAAACAGGGTTGTGGAGTAGGGTCAAGACCAAAATATACATATTGATGGAAAACTGTGTCTGCAAGGGGTCCTTGGTCTAGGCATTGATTTGAAGCGTAGCCCATAGTACACTTGTGACGTGACGCTAAAAGCTGCCTCAGCGGCAGAGAAGGGCTGACCTGCACTGTTTTTATATTGCTGTTTAATGAAAAGAAGGCAGCGAAAGTGTGAACAGATATACAGCAACCCGCATAAGATGGACAGTGGATGACTACGCTTCGATCTCTTACACACTCTACCTCTCACCTTTTCCATCTCTTGCTTTTATTTTTCCTTTAAAGAGGGAAATGCAACCAGACTCAGAGTTTTCTCAATTACATTTACGTAGCCGTGGATAAGCCTGACTACAGCAGTGCTGCATAAATATGAAAATAACATACTCATGTTAACAGAAACAGCCGCCACACAGACACACACATGCACAAATGGTGTCCTGTGGTTTAAAAAGCACCATGTCTAATGCTGTGAATATGTGATGCTGTTCATGTTGCCATGGTGAAAAAAACATCTTAGCTGCAGAGGGACTTTATTCAAAAGCAGTCTGATGCCACAAAAAAAAAGGCGAGAGAAAAACATTTGACTTCGCTTTAGTTGTTCTTACAGTAATTTTAAAGTAAGTCCTAAATTAGCCTACAAATGCCATTACTTACACTGTACACTTGCCTAACTTTGACATAACTGATTGTAATCTATAAAATCATACTAATGATACACACATCACTGATAACTAATTTCGATTTGTTTATCTTAATGACCACATTTTTTCTGCATACATATAGAGACAGCTCATAGTACAGCAGAATAAACTTTTTATGAATGACCAAAGAGAGAATGATAAGTCAAAGGAAATAATAGCTTTTTCTAGAATGAGTCTGACTTCAGCAGTGATGTGTCCTTGTTTCTCTCAAGAGTTCCTGTGCCTTATCTTTCCAAACAAATATGTAATAACACAAAGGTCAAGGAGGAGCCCCTGTCTGTCTGGCAGTATCCTCTGCCCAGCATTCAGCTGGATGGAATATGTGTGGCAAAAGGTTAAACACTCTGAAGACTCTGGCTTGAAAAACCTCTCACACACATACATACACCCATGAATATCATTAGAGTGATGCAGAAGTGTACCTCTGAAAATCAGCAGCTCACATGTGACCCTCTGAGCAGCGCAGATGGAGAAAAGTCATTCTGGCTTGACTTTAGAAAACAATACTGGATATTTATGCACTTACTTGGTCTATGAAACTCAAAGCCATCTACATATAACCAATAAACAAGAAATGTGACATCACTTGGCAGTGTTTAAAATCAGTGGGATATTCATAACATTTAGTGTCAGTGCCTTTAAAATGGACGATCATTCAACACTATGGAGAAATGCAGTAAGCCTTGAAAGATTTAGAATAGCATAACGTGTTCAGGTAATGTCAGATTTTCTGCTTAGCACACATAAAGCCACTTAAAAAGATGAAAATCCATTTGTTACTTGTTCTAATAAAATAAATAGCAACTGAAATGGGTTTTTGATCTGGGTAAAAGCTGGGACACAGCAAGAAAGCAACCACATGTTTATATTTGATTGGTTTCAATTAACAATCAGCAAAGAGTGTGTATTATACCTGTATACCATATTCTTTCCTTCCAGATATAAATTCTAGCTTATAGTTTATATACTCTGCTCGCAGGTGGAGTTACAAAACTGAAATAAACAATGATCCAAGTGCTTGTGTTTCTCCAGTTCCTGCAGAGACATATTTCTGTTGAAATGGATCACAGCTCCTTGCACTCTAATCAATACACTTAAACAATCAAAAACAATTCAGACCTTTTAAACCTGGCAGCTGTTTCGGAATGAAATGTCCAGGGGGAAAAGTGCTGCATTTAGCTGCCAACAATCACAATAAACACAGCTGAGCTAAACAGGATGCTGTTAATGATTGTTGACATTTGTTGAGCGTGTATTTCACTGGACAGGACTGTAAGTTGTGAGGTCAGGATTTGAAGGATGCATGTTGGCAGGCGGTAAAATGATATAAAGCAGGATTACAGAGTGAACAGTGGCTACTAATCAGTATTTAGAGCATAATTACATCATATTACAAATTATGCTTGAGAGTGTGATATTGTCAATCTGCCAGACAAGATTTTCTCACTAGCAACATATTCAGCTATCCACACTATTTAATGCAATGTGGCTCCACTGAGAACAACAGTTTGCTTGCTTGAAGTGTTTTTTCTTACTGAAAGACAAATATATTGAGTGACTACTAATTAAAAATTGGCCACATTATATCTCCAAGTGGCACAAGAAAGAAGCACACAAAGTTAATGATAAGCAGTATCTATTTGAGACATTTGGGAGAGAAGCATCATCAGGTATTCTTGATAGATGACACTGTTCATCTCAAACCTTAAAACAGTCATTGTTGCTCTTTTATTGTACATGATACAGTGTTTTCTTCTACTCACCGTGACACTAAACTGGGACACTGATATGTTGTTGGGGTGGACACTGAGACGCACACACTGCTTGATGTCCGATGCAAAGCGCCGGGGCTCTGATGAGCGCTCACATTTCTCCTTCCTGGCGCACCTGTTTAAAACACAAGAGGGGGGGCGTTATTCGCAGACTACAAATACACACATGCACACAAGCATGCACACAGTACACAGTAACCTGATCAAAGCTTATTCCTTTCCACCTGTTGGCATCTGGGAAAAAGAGAATGTCCCACCCCTCCCTGACAGGTGGCGTTAGGCACATTTATCATATTTCCTCTCTGGCAGTGTACCAGCTACAGGGTCAATGAATGGAAGCTCAGTCAGCACAGGGGAGGGTCCAGTTGCATTTAAGACAATGCTTGCTCTATATGTGGAAGTGGAGCCGGCCAATTGGGAAAGAGGTAGGCCTCGTCTTTGTAAAGCCGTCTTAATGACTGGCATTCATGGGCAATGCCAAATGCAGGTGGAGATGTGGATGCTGGTGGGGGGTAGGATAGATTACTCCCCCCTCTCAAAACCAGACCAGGTGGTCTAATCCAGTCCATTACAGTGGTTTGGGGAAATGGAGGACTGGACCCTTTGTACACTAAGAGGAATTTACTGACTCCTGCTCCATATACTATCCCATGATAGACTGCAGGGTCATTCATAGCTGGAAGATCAAAACGGGTTTGTATGAGAGCTGCAATTCATTGCCACCAACACCCTTGCAGTGAAAAGTTTTCATCTTAACTATTCCAGGAGAAAAACCGATGGAGTCGTTGATAAATGTATTCTTGATGAGAAATTCTGTGAGAAATAAACCAGCCCAAACTGTGATATAACCTCAACCTTGTTCTCTACACACACACACACACCACACACACTTACGCACACCCTTGTTCTCATCTAATCCCCTCATAAACTTATTCAAGTTTAATCCCCTATTGATTTAGACAAAAACTTGCAGCGCAATTAGCAACCTGGCAAATCCACAGAGTGTCCTAAAAGTTCTTTAGAGAAATAAAAGGCTGGAAAGAAAGGAAGAGGTCATAATGAACGAAGGAAAGAAAGACTTTCGAGGTGGTTGACGTCTGAGATACAGTAATACCTTAGGTGCAGACAGAAGCTTTTTCTCCTGAATTGGAGCGATTGAGGGAGGGTGGGTTCTGACCTGACATGAGCATTGTAAAGTTAAGCAGCCTAACGTGCTGCTAAGAAGACAGACATAAAGAAAACGAAAAGAAATAATCTGTTTGAGAGAGGGAGAGAACAGGAGGAGGGGTAAAGACTGCTGGAGAGAGGGGAAAAGAAAGGAAAAGAGAGGCAAGATTTAGAGGAATGCAACCATTGTTGGCTTTCTGTGAAGCTTTCCCTACTAAGCCGGTTTGAGTAGGGGTTTAATCACTTCAGGTTCCTTTGTGCTTTTCTATCACTGATGTCTGTGCCTCCTTTTCCAGCACTGATTTAATAAGACCGCATCATATAAGTAGCCTCCAGGCAAACAACCCACATAGAAAACCCACAAATGCACACTTTAACCTACAAATATATATATAATAGACATACACACACAGTTTACTTCCTTGAATACCCACAGGTCTGTTGTTTACACCTAAGAAAAAGGCAACACTGTAAGAAGATGCTCAGATAGAAATAGTGTAAATGTTTGCCTGGTATGGGTTTTGTTTGTGTGTATAATTATGATGGCATTTGTTCCTTGACAGTGTCACTGTGTATTGTATTTTGGTAGAAAAATGTCACATTTCATGCCAACATGACTAGCTGTATTGCATTATTAGCGTTAACTGGCACAGTCCCTGCCAGTGAATCATCACTATGGGTGACTGAATCATTACTGAATTATAATTTTTAAAAAGAGTGAATAGAAGATTATACCACTCTGTCAGTTCATCCTCCTCTTTCTTTCCCCATCTCTCACACAGTCACACACACACACAGTATAAATATCTACATCTAAATACTGTTAACTGATTCCTGGGAGATGGTGAAGTGTCTGACAGCAGGTGATGAAACATGTTAATATAGAGAAAATACAATGGGCAAAATAATAGATACTGACAACAATAAATGAATATTAAACCCAGATTAAATGAATAAGGCATGCAGCTGCCCTCCCGTTAGCTTCAATCAAGTGCTGTCACAGGAGACTAGAAATGTGCAGAGGCAGATGCACTTCAAGAAAAGGCCCCTGGTCAATGTTAACATCATTTCTCAGCTCAAAGTCTTTGCTGACATTGTTAAAATGAGATGCTGTCAATTCCAATCCACTGGTTATTTCTATGTTTTAATTTTGTGTTATTCTGTCATGACAGTTGTTTCACTGCTGGTTAACTTGCACCATTGCTTCCTGCAATAGTGCAGTTTGTGTGGCAAGCATAGATCATTTAAAATATGTTTAACAGCTATAACACTTGTTTTAAACAAAATGGATAGTCAAAACTCTCATAGCTGTCACATACCTGAAGCTGAACTGGCTGACTTACATATGTGAAGTTGAATATATGTGCATCTTAATAAATTTCATGTCCTTATGTTAACAAATATACTTCAAATAACTTCAAAAAATTATGTTTATATTTGCAGATACACCGTTCTACAGGACATGCCTGTTACATGACAGTTTGCATAAATCATTTCATTTTAAGCTAAATAATAGTTTGTTTATAAAGGTGAGGTTTAGGTTAAAGTTAGGCTAAAGTGGAGATTTAGGTTATGGTAAAGAAGGAAAATGATGCAGGAAGCAGTCTAAAAGGATGAAGAAGAATGAACTAGACATGCTGCAAAGACTTGTTAATGTTGACCTCGTGGCAAATTATGTTTTTTTCGGCTATTAAAGTGTGTGAGTCACACTGTACTCTGTTTATGAGAAATAATTACTTTGGCCAAGATATACAGCCCACAAGTTTTATCATCTGCAGACATTTATAATGTCTCTTAATACAGTTACAAGGCAACAAGACATAATGAGGAAGGGTGAGTGGAATAGTGCAACAACAAGGCTGGTATAGCTGGACCGGGGCCTGTTAATATACTATCATTAGAGAGCTTATATCACTCTGCTCTAAAAAGTGGACAGGGGGCAATTTGTTTTGCTTGTTAAGCAGATGTGCCGTGAATGAGGAATTTATCTTAAAAGACAAACACCTCCACTGAAGTTCAATAAAGTGCATCAGTCTTACGGAGGAACAGTGACCCCAAATTCTTATGGATTAACTTCCTATTCCTATTGAGGATATTTCTGTTTGAACCTTCTGCCTAGCAAGACTGTCAGATTAATAATGCTACATTTCATGTTACTCATATTTCATACTAATATCAAACTGTACATATTTGCAATCTGTGTGACCGTTATTTTCTAATGAATGACTTCTAGTAAACTTCCTTATACTCTCTTCTAATGCAGTTTTTTCAACATTGTAGTTGCAATCTCTAAAGACTAACAATTCTTCCTTCTCTCTGTCCTGCTATTATATATATATGTATGTATGTATGTATGTATGTATGTATGTATGTATGTATGTATGTATGTATGTATGTATGTATGTATGTATTACATACATACATACATACATACATACATACATACATACATACATACATACATACATACATAATATATATATAACATATACAT
>NC_072788.1:1402043-1553377 GCF_022539595.1 Amphiprion ocellaris
ACAAGCGGTGCAGTGGAAGTTTCTGTTGCTGTGGTGACCCATGTGCAGGAAAATGTGTTCTATAAAACACACAACTTCATGGAAATAAAATAAAGCAGGTTCATAGTTGTTTAATTGGGATTATTCAGCAAAACAGAAGCAACATAACAGCTTTATACAGTTTGAAACAGACTCCCACGCAGCGTCTTCTTTAAAAAACCAATTCATCCATGATGTTTTAGGCTTTAACCTTAATCAGGTAAATGGTTTGTTACAAAGAGAAGTCATCTTAAACAGGGAGTAGCTAAAACTCTACAGTCAGTCACATTCTCCACATGCTGCAGGAAGGTATAAATCCTGAAACATCATTCTACGAAATGACAACTTCTGCACTCAAAACTTACTTCTATTGAACTGAATCATCAAATTTACCTCGACATTTTCTGATATATTCGTCCCTTTACTACACAGTTGTCTAATGGAATAGATGAAATTACAGAGGAAATAACACGAGTCAGCAGTCAACGGGAGTAAATGATAATTTCTGAATCATTTCTTTATTGACTGAACTATGATTTTTAAAACTTTACACTATCATAACAGTAAAAAAGAGAGCTAAAGAGATAAATCAGACTGCATTGTACATGTACAGATGTATGTGTGGAGCAGAGGGTTGGAGATGAACAAACAAACCAGACTGAAGATTGGTTGTGAACACAAAGCATGAAGTTTTGTTTTGAATCTGATCAATTATATATTAACATGAAATAAAATGACTCTCTTTTGATTGACAGGTCTGTCACTGTCAGCTCTGTCCCAGTTTTAAGTCTTGTTTAGCTTTGTTTTGTCTTTACAGATCATTAATTGCTTGGTTCACGTTGAATTATTCTGCCTCCACGTGGTAAAAGAAAGGAGAGAAATCAAACAAAGCAGCATTTATCTATTTATTGTTGTAATATTTCAATCACCTTATTAATTATGCAAGTATTTCTATTTTTCTTTTCTCAATGAGTCAAGGATTTTAATACCATGACTTGTGTAGGTACCACAAGTCAAGAGGATACAACCAAAGACACGAATCATCTCCATGGTGACCATGTTGTAGGTGAAGCTGTCAGAGTGACTCATGGTTGCTGCTGAGGAGGTGGAGTGATTTAGTCTCCATTGTTGGACACCATGATAGATGATGAAGATGCAGAGAGGGAGGAGGAGGAGGATGCTGGTGATGACATATGTGAAGAAGATGAAGGAGCTTGGTCTGGTGGTGATACAATACATGTATAGCAGGAGGTGAGAATTGATGAAGGAAGTGTCTGAATGAAGGAGAGAATCATTGGAGGATGATGAGTTCACTGACATCTGGAAGAGGAGAAGACATGACAATCAAATCGATCAGTGATCAATCACATCTATCATTGTGTTTTAGAAGAAGGATCCATTCTCTGCTGCCACTAAAAATTTTAATCACATAAAAAGACATTGCATTGTCACTCTGCTGTCATTCACATCTTCCTCCACTTCCACACTCCTCTCTGACTAAACTGTATCCCTTCAACAATCCTGGCTCTGTGGAAGGTAAATGGTGCATGTGAAAATATATCTTATAATTTAAAACTGTTTTAAATCCCATCATAGCCAGATTTTACCTCCTACCATGTTGTTGATTTAAATTAACCTCATTCACCACAGAAAACATGAAACATCACTGAATCCTGCAGAATATGGACCCAGATTAGCTGCAGTTGTGCATCACAACCACTAGATGTCAGTAAACAAGCACATTTCAGTCTGCATCAAAGTCATGGAGACACACCTTGGTCACATGACTTGAAGGTATTATTTGAACATCAGCTGTAACTTGACTCCAGACTGAGTCAGTCAGTGCTTCACACTGTGCAGCATCAATACAGACTACAGGCTGCTTTGGATTCATACAATGATCATTATGAGGGAAAGAATTAGTGTTTGAATTCTAGCAGCACTGATTCAACACATACTGAGTAATAAACTAAAATTCCCACAGACTTCCTGCAGTTCTACCAGCTGACATGTCATTCAACACACAGACAAACAAAAAGAAAAACAACGATAACACGTAGTGCACATAACAGACAAGAGCTGCAGGACCAAAGCAAGCAGCAATGAACAGTTACACATGATTATATTGCACATATACCTCTATCACTCTTGTACATTGTTATACTCACTAACCCTTCTGTCACTATAACACAAGATTCCACTGCATATTTCCCTCTGACACTATTGCATATAATTGTATTGCACATTTCCCACTGTCACTATTATACATGAAAACATTGCACATTTATCTTCATCTCTATTGCACACATCCCCGTCTACATTACACATAATGACACTATTCATGTCCCTTTAACACTATTGCACATATCCCATTATAACTATTGCATCATCACTACCCGTTATCAATATACAAATACATTATATAAGAAGTATTTTAAAAATGATTATTCAACAAATTATGTTATTTTGATTTAAACGAATCAGTAGATGTAAAATTATTGAAATTTAATTCAGCTTTGTCATTTAAATGATGCACACATTAATGAATTAATGCATATAATCCAAGAAGAGGACGTGTAGTTGAGAAAAGGACCATTCTGCATCATGAGTACTTTAACTTGTAACACATTATTTTTGTAAAAGAGCATCACTTAAGGCTTGAAGCTGAAACACCAGCATTTCATTTAATTAGAAAACATTGCCTAAATCAATGGTTAATGATTTTCTAAAAAAAAAATCACTTGCAGACTCTTTGGATGTTATAATTTTTTTTGTTTGTTATTTTCTGCTCCAAACAACATGAACTAAACCATGATCACAGATTTAAAGGACTCTCACCTTGTCAGCAGAGTTTCTTTCTGATCTTCCTCCTGCTGCGTTACAGAATCACAGACTGTTGGAAACTGACATCTGATCCACATATACACAACTTTACAACATCAGTTTGTGTAACAGGTGGAAGGAGGGCTGTGAAGGTTTTGCATATTTAGTCAGTTCACACTTCATCATTATTTTATCCGGTTCATTTCTTCAGGCAAATGTTGTCCTGGTTCTTTCCTTTTCCAGGGAGATCAGAGCCCAAACTGAGGACCAGAACACAGAACCTTGTTCAACAATACGTCAGCAGTTAATGATCTGTTCATTTAAGTGAACACTGGTCAGAATTCAAATGACTTTTACATAATCAGAGATAGGTGTGGATTCAAATCAGATAAAATGACTGAGTCCAGAGAGGCTGTTCTTGTTATTTCATTCAAATATGAACCTGCAGTTAAATGATCACTGAGAAAAGAAGACGTGTGGTTTAGTTTTGTTGTTTTGTTTCAGGCAGGACTTGTTGGACTGTCATGCATTTAATTATTAACATCAGAGTTAATGAAGAATGTTCGAGTCAAGAGAGGCGACAGACAGCAGCTCAGATTATAATATAAATTATATCTCTATATTATTATAAATACTAAAATTGTGGATAAATATAAAGCACAGAAAGCATAGAAATCAGGAGATAGTGATTTGTATGCTTCTTACACTGATCACAGCTGTAGAGTCTCTCTTCTTCAAGTCTGCATTATATCCAACACTTATTTCACACTGGTCACAGCTGTACTGTCCTCTGATGACGTCTTAGCAGGTATGACATTTTTGAAAGCTTTCTCACATTGGTACCCACTGTATGGTTTCTCTTTATTAGGAATTCTGATAGCACTCCACCTAATAGAAGTTTTGAAAGCTTCCTCGCAGAGCGGACAACTGTGTAGTCTATGTCTTAATCGTGAGTATATGTTGTGGTCTAAGGGAATTTATTTTTTTCTGTACAGTGAACAGATTACCTCCAAATGAAACAGCAGGATATCTCCTCTCATGAATAAATAGAAACAAATATTTATGAAGAAAATATTGAAAAAAATGTCCCCAAGCAGAAACCCAATGGATACACCTGTGATCGCTTTTGTGACTTGTGAAAATACTGTCTGATAAAATGACCCACCCACTGCTGAAGTTTGGCAGAAGAAGGATATTTAAGCCCCAAAGCCACCAAACGCACATTCCCAAAATCACACAGGGGAGTCTAAGGAAGAACCAAATGAAACCACAACTTGGACAATCATGTCAGCTTAGTGCATCCAAAAAAGAAAAAAACAACATCTTTGGGGATGTTGTTGAAAGGGAAATGTAGAACAACACAATCCCCCCCACAAAGAGAAATTGAGAAAAAAGATGATGAGAAAAATGGAAGAAGAAGGCAGCTATGAATTTGTTCAAGTGAGAGACTGTTAGAAACTCCTCCAGATCGAGTGCAGTCATCATATTCAGCATTCATGCAATTCCTGCCCCAATCTGATCAACCAACTCAAGAAAAACGTGTCCTTATGTTATTACTATGACTCAGGAGAGAGCAACTTGAAGGAGGAAACAGAATGTGACTAACCAGGGTTTACATTTATTCAGAGAATATATGACAATTCCCATACAGATCAATTTTAATTGCAAACATATATGCAGAGTTATACCATTAAACCATTAAACTATAACAGCATAAACAGGATGTACGGCATTTATCAAAGATACAAATCTGACATCAAGAGCCAACAGTATTCATCATTACTTTAGTTTGAAATCAAGAAGTTGTTTAGAGAGCACTTGATTTGAATTGACCATTAAAGAGGTCATTTGCCAGGCAGTTTTAAATGACAATGTCAACAAACCCTGTTGTGTATTCAAATGAATCAGTGTCTTTCAGCCCTGAACTCCTGCTCTGTGGATCTGTCCAGCTTTGGCTTCCTCCACCTGTCAAAGAGCTGTGAATGAGGCTTCATGAAAACATGATGCTTTGTATGAATAAAGTTCTGTCTTGGTTCTTTGTAATTTCTAAAAACCAAACAAGAAAAAAAAATGATTAAATTGATTCAACAGTGCTTTTGTCTGTACTTATATATGATAGTACACTGAATATGCAATATTTACATTTTGTGGAGTTGAAGCTGATGATAGCAGCTCAGCTGACCTTAAAATAGATTTTCGTCATACTTACAGTAATAGCTTTAAACTGCAATACAATAACAAATGTCCCTCATTTAACTCTGTGTTGGACTGAGTTCTTTCTCAGGTGTTTAAACTTAATTTTCAGCATTTGACAACGACAACGGAAAGCCAGAGAAAGTGTTTCCTCCTACCGAGCAGCAACTCATAACATCAGCAGCAGCTTTCACTTTGCTTGACAACATCCACATTCACCAAAAAGTCTGAAACCGAGGACTAATCTAATCCAATCATTGACCTGTAGTATTGCTGTTCTTATAACATGGTAGTTTTCCTGCTCTGCGTAGAAACAACAAAGGTAACACCAGACAGCTGGGCAGAGAAATCCAGAAATCAGACATCATCAAACCACATCGTTCAGCCTCCCTCAGCTGCACTGCATGATACACAACAGTTATGAAAATATCCCACCCAAACCTCAACACCAGTACTCCCAGTACGGCCATGATGGTGTAGAATGCCCTGAGCTTTGATTGGTCAACCCTCTTCCTGCCCCCACCCTGTTCCCCTGGACCTGGACCAATCAGAACACAGAGAACAGAAACGCTGCAGAAGGACACAATAGTTATGATGAAAGACGTCACACAGAAGATAATGATGATGTAAATGTGTTCTTCTGCATTCATGAAACCTGTGGCTGTAAGGCCCAGCAGCCAAACACAGCCAATGGTGACGCTTCTGAGTCGGATCCAATTTGCCTTCTTCAGATCCAGGTAGGTGACGGGGTGAACGACTGCCAGGTAGCGCTCCACACAGGTGAGGATGTGAAAAAATATAGCAGCTGTGAAGTTAAAGAAGCAAAGGTGGATACCTAGAATCACCATCAGTGGAAGATCAGTGTGGACACCACAACAGCAGAGGATGGACACGAAATACTCAGCAGCTCTGATCTGACAATGTTGTAGGTAAAGAGGCTCGTTGTTGTGTCTGAACGCTGCTGCCGCCATCGCTGGTGACCAAGGTAGAGGACAAAGATGCAGACAGGGAGCAGGAGGAGGATGCAGATGATGGTGAAGGCTGTGACGGAGAAAACACCAACTGTTGAGTTCATGCAGCCGTACATAACCTCATAGAAGGAGGGAACGAGTGGAGGAGGATGAAGAGAGGCACTAGAGGAGGAAGAGTTCAATGACATCACTGTGGACAAGGGGAGGGACGGACAGAAAAAGGTGGACAGAGTGAAAAATGTATTGTAATGTTCTATGAACACAAAGCATGAATCAAAGAACCTCTCTGTTCATTTGACTGTGATCTGTCCTTTAAATCCCAACCTAAGAACATCACTTGAAACGCGTTTGACCATAACCCATATTGCAGTCACACATTTTGGGCTGCAAATAGAGAAGTCTATGCGGACCTTCGCAACTTTGGTGGATGATTTAATCAACGTCATGGGGAGCCACGGGGCCCCAGACTCACTTCCAAATGAACACATATGATGTCACATTTGAACACAATGGGAACCCTTTACTGTCAGTTAATGTGAAAAGAGTCTGTTAGACTTCTCTAAAAGTTCCTCAATGTAAGAAACACAGAGCATGAATCTGTAGCCACATGATTTCCTCTGGTGTCATCACTGTTGTTGCTTCTCAGGTAAAGAGAAGAGTACCTGTTAATATGTCATTAAAGTTGTGAAAGGGGATATTCCAAACCAAACAGGATATTTATACAAAACTTGACTAAAAAGATCACACAGAATATGAACCTCACTCTCATGGGAGAAAATGGGACTTTCTCATTAGATGTTCTTGCAACATGCTAGTTTTCCTGCTCTGTGTAGAAACAGCAGAGGTAACACCAGACTGCTGGGCAGATTCAACCACAAAGCTAAAGCAAATACTATACAATGACGACTGTCACTCCAAGCAGTCACTACAGCCCAAACCACATCCCCAGTAAACTTCAACACCAGTACTCCCAGTATGACCAGAATGGTGTAGAATGCCCTCAGCTTTGATTGGTCAACCCTCTTCCTGCCCCCACCCTGTTCCCCTGGACCTGGACCAATCAGAACACAGAGAACAGAAACGCTGCAGAAGGAGACGACTGTGACTGATAATATCAAGAGACAGAAATTAACAACAATGACAACGTCATCGATCATCACCAGACTTGTCTGTACGAAACAGAGCATCCAGACACAGCTGATGCTGATGTTCCTGATTCTGATCCCTCTCTCTGTTCTCAGGCTCAGGTAGGTGATGGGATGAACCACAGCCAGGTAGCGCTCCACACAGGTCAGGACGTGGAAGAACATCTCTCCATACCAGGTGAAATTACCAGATGTGAAGCCTACAAATAATATGTTTAAGTGATCACTGTAGATACCACAAATCAATAAGATACTCCCTAAAACACCAATCATCTCCATGGTGACCATGTTGTAGGTGAAGATGTCAGAGTGACTCATGGTTGCTGCTGAGGAGGTGGAACGCTTTGGCCACCATTTTTGAAGACCGTGGTAGATGATGAAGATGCAGAGAGGGAGGAGGAGGAGGGCAAAAAAAATGAAGAACGACATGAAGATGAAGGAATTTGGTCTGGATCTGAAGCAATAGACATCTAAAGGGAAGTCAGAGTCAATGGAGGAAATGCTTGGATGAAGAAGGGACTCATTGGAGGATGAGGAGGAGTTTGCTGACATCTGGAAGAGGAGAAGACATGACAATCAAATGTAGTAAATCTTTCAGCTACATCTATCTTCCTATGTCCTCATTGATTCATCTGGTAATGTATCCAGTTGTTTTTGCAGTAAAGCTTTTCCTTGATGTTGTGTTTGCGTGTCTAAGTCAAAGGCTTCAGGATAAAGGGAGCTGCATGCTGTGAAGATTATTACACCCTGTGGCACAAACATATCTTTGGGGTCTCCAAAAGAAAGTGACTCTACTGTTACTGGTTATAAAGTCAGTTTATCTCTGTATAGAAATGTCCTTTTTAGTGCGTTGCCTCATGCAAATGGGTTACATCATGTGGGTCAATAATATAACCTGTATTCAGTTCTGTTTTAGGAGAAAACTAATAACTTTTAGGTATTTTTTTCAAGACAAAAAGTTCTCATTATTGCTGATTACACTGCTTTTCCAAATCACTTTGCCAACATCGGTCTGATTTAAGTCCAAAAAACCTCTAGTAAAAGTTTAAACGGTTTCTTTCAGGTGGGTTTCTTTAGTGAATACAGCATCAACTCTGCAAAGTCCAAACATTCAGGCTCGTCTGTGCATTTAGGAGGATGATGGTATTAAAATATCAAAAGACCACCAACCTTCTGAGTGTTTGTTTCTGAGCTTCCTCTGTATCCGTCTCTCTGTGGACTCGCACTGTTTGATCCAAATATACCGTAGTGGATGGATTTTGCAGCAACACTCCACCTCTCTGTCTCTCTAAGTTTAATTCAAATGTTTCATTTGCATTAAAAAAACAACAACATTGTGACAGTGACAAACTGACTGTCAAACCACCACTTGATAAATGAATAATTACAGAATTCTTACATCCACAGACACACAGACATTGTTTGGATCATTAATATTAGTATCAGTAATTTACTGCATCCAAATTCCCTTTATTTAAAAACTGTGTTTTTGCACTATTCCAGTTTTCATTCACACATGCATAAACTACTCACGGATTTCTGCAAATTTTAAACAGACAACTCTTTAAATGAGCAATTCAAACATTTAGATTTTTTTTTCTCAAAAATACAACAAATTAGCCTTGATAGATTGATTATTTTGTTAGTCCACTAAGATGAACAGTAGACCAAATTCAAATGATGTCCTGACAAAGATTTGTGTATTCAGATCAATCAGTCGTTAACTATGTGCTCTGTGAGTGTTTCTGTGTACATGGTTGTGTTATTTCAGTCACACCTGTGACTGTGGTTTAGTGAAATATGGTGCGTTACAAAAACTATCACACTATTAATAATAGTAGATTTAAACTAAGGAAAATCAAAGTTGTTGTACAGAGAAATATTCAAATCAAGCATTCAAACTTTGATCCATCAGAGTTCAGTCCATCAGTTGTTTGACACATATTGTCTCATATATGAACCTCAGTACATGTCGCTTAGACATTATTACATCATGTCTACTGAAAGAAGCGCTGTTGTTCTGAGGATCTGATCAATAATCAATATCTTCCAGCTGAATGGCTGTGCTGCTGGTTGTTGCATATATGTATGTTCCTATTCTGACCCAGCAGATTTGGTCTTATTTATAGAAGACCTATATTAAATTTATGAAAGACCAAAATGCTTGATATTTTCTTTGTGTGTGTGTGTGTGTGTGTGTGTGTGTGTGTGTGTGTGTGTGTGTGTGTGTGTGTGTGTGTGTGTGTGTGTGTGTGTGTGTGTACGTGTGTGTGTGTGACACAGACACACATTTCAATGATTCCATTACAGAATATTCAAAGAATGCCATGATATGCGTGGTCTTTACAAATGTATGTAAACTTTTGTTTCCTATTTTATTTCTAAATGTCCATCAAATGCCAAATCTTAGCACTTCACTGTGTGCAAATATTCCAACAAAACAATTCCCAACTATTTTTTGAGGGGGCACCATCACTACATCCTGGGCTTAGTGCTGCAGATGATGACTGATTATTTTAAACAGAGACAAAGGGAGAGAGTATTTCCCCTCATACAGCAGAATAATAATGAGGCACAGTCAGATCATTCTCCATCAATGTGAAGACAGATCTGACTATGACAGACTATGATTAAGACCACATTGTGCAGGCAATTTGTTCGTTTGCCCTGATTAATGACTGTATTTTTTTCATGTGCTCCTAATTTCTCTGTAAAGTTCTTTAGTCAGCATTTGTTCTTTTTAAAAGTGCTCTATAAATGGCTTGACTTGGTGACTGACTATTTTTCTGACAGTCCGACAAGAAAACTAAACCACACGTCTACTTTTCTCAGTGATCATTTATCTGCAGGCTCATATTTGAAAGAAATAACAAGGACAGCCACTGGGCTCCATCACTTTATTTGATTTGAATACACACATGTCTCTGATTATGTAAAAGACATGTGGTCCTCAGTTTGGGCTCTGATCTCCCTGGAAAAGGAGAGAACCAGGAGAACATTTGCCTACAGAAATGAACCGGATAATGCAAATGATAAAGTGTGAATTAACTAAACATGCAAAGCCCCTCACATCCCTCCTTCCACCAGTTACACAAACTGATGTTGTAAAGTTGTGTATATGTGGATCAGATGTCAGTTTCCAACAGTCTGTGATTCTGTAACGCAGCAGGAGGAAGATCAGAAAGAAACTCTGCTGACAAGGTGAGAGTCCTTTAAATCTGTGATCACAGGCTTTAATTGTTTGTTGCTGAACATAATTTAATTGTTGATTGATATCAGAAGAATTTTCTAGGGAGCTGTGAGTGACAAAGTGGATCTATTATTGTAATGTCAGCTAAAATTGTTTTATATTAAATTCTTCACCAATCATCATTTACAGAATTATTTCTATTTTCATGAAATGATTCAGTCCTGCCTTCAAACCAGCTGTGAATTAAAGAGAACTATGAGTATAGAATACAGAAAATAAAGAGGGGAGAGAGAAAAGAAACAGTGACAACATGCAACTATATTTTTGATAAATGAAGGTGGATATAGTCTGTTAGTGGAAATTCAGATGTTAATTTGTCCATAGCAGTGGCAGAAGAAATCCTTGGAACCTTTACAGTCATAAAAGTATTTATATTACAGTTTAAAGTCAAGTAAAATCCAATTAAACGGTTCATTTTGCAGAATGCTCCTATTCAGAATTATGTGTGATTTACTTGTATTCTCTGTATTAATTCATGAATGTGTTCGTCACTTAAATCAGTGGTTCGCAACCTGGGGTTATGTGTGCAGTTAGAACATTACTGACGGAAACGATGCCTGAAAAAAACTGCTGAAAATTCCATCGGTACCTGCAAGAAAAAAAACTTCCTTCTATACCCCGAGAGTTACCTTAAATTATGTTTTATTGAAGGACAAGACAGAATTCAACCCGAATGTGTTATTTGTCGTGAAATGCCAGCAAATGACAGCATGAAGCCAAGCAAATTACAGCGACATCAGGAAACAAAACACAGTTCGGTCAAGGTGGAAAGATATTCACAGATTCAGACTTCTGGCATCAATAACTCATTAGATATACATGGTCAAAAACATAAACGATGCCTCTTTTCCATCGTTGTAAGGTAGACAATGTGCTACAAGCACAGTTTAATCAAAAGTATCTGTCTTTCAAGCTGCAGAAATAACGTTGGTGTCTATGAGTGAACAGGGACCGTCAGCAAAATGCAAAACCGCTGCAACAACGAAGAGACACAAATGTTCAATAACTTCACTCTTCTGTACTGCAGTGTCATCAGATTTACTGCATGCATTGTGCAGCTCCAGACTCAGCAGGTCTGTCTCTCCATCTCCATCCTCTACCAATGAACCAGTCCTGCTCCCACTGAACAAGGAGCTGAGCAGCACTGAATGACATGTCAGCTGGTAGAACTGCAGGAAGTCTGTGGGAATTTTAGTTTATTACTCAGTATGTGTTGAATCAGTGCTGCTAGAATTCAAACACTAATTCTTTCCCTCATAATGATCATTGTATGAATCCAAAGCAGCCTGTAGTCTGTATTGATGCTGCACAGTGTGAAGCACTGACTGACTCAGTCTGGATTCAAGTTACAGCTGATGTTCAAATAATAACTTCAAGTCATGTGACCAAGGTGTGTCTCCATGACTTTGATGCAGACTGAAATGTGCTTGTTTACTGACATCTAGTGGTTGTGATGCACAACTGCAGCTAATCTGGGTCCATATTCTGCAGGATTCAGTGATGTTTCATGTTTTCTGAGGTGAATGAGGTTAATTTAAATCAACAACATGGTAGGAGGTAAAATCTGGCTATGATGGGATTTAAAACAGTTTTAAATTATAAGATATATTTTCACATGCACCATTTACCTTCCACAGAGCCAGGATTGTTGAAGGGATACAGTTTAGTCAGAGAGGAGTGTGGAAGTGGAGGAAGATGTGAATGACAGCAGAGTGACAATGCAATGTCTTTTTATGTGATTAAAATTTTTAGTGGCAGCAGAGAATGGATCCTTCTTCTAAAACACAATGATAGATGTGATTGATCACTGATCGATTTGATTGTCATGTCTTCTCCTCTTCCAGATGTCAGTGAACTCATCATCCTCCAATGATTCTCTCCTTCATTCAGACACTTCCTTCATCAATTCTCACCTCCTGCTATACATGTATTGTATCACCACCAGACCAAGCTCCTTCATCTTCTTCACATATGTCATCACCAGCATCCTCCTCCTCCTCCCTCTCTGCATCTTCATCATCTATCATGGTCTCCAACAATGGAGACTAAATCACTCCACCTCCTCAGCAGCAACCATGAGTCACTCTGACAGCTTCACCTACAACATGGTCACCATGGAGATGATTCGTGTCTTTGGTTGTATCCTCTTGACTTGTGGTACCTACAGTGATCATTTCCACATATTTTTTTTGGGATTCAGTTTTGGTTGTTTCACCTGGTATGGAGAGATGTTCTTCCACGTCCTGACCTGTGTGGAGCGCTACCTGGCTGTGGTTCATCCCATCACCTACCTGAGCCTGAGAACAGAGAGAGGGATCAGAATCAGGAACATCAGCATCAGCTGTGTCTGGATGATCTGCTTTGTAATGATGGTTCTGGTGATGACCAGTGAAATCTACAATTATTTGAATTTCTGCCACTTAATATTGTCTGTTACAGTCGTCTCCTTCTGCAGCGTTTCTGTTCTCTGTGTTCTGATTGGTCCAGGTCCAGGGGAACAGGGTGGGGGCAGGAAGAGGGTTGACCAATCAAAGCAGAGGGTATTCTATACCATTCTGGTCATACTGGGAGTACTGGTGGTGAGGTTTACTTGGAATCTAGTTTGGATTGTACTCCACATGAAAGGGAACAGTGCTGAGTGTGTGACAATAATAAGTGGTCTCTGGTGTAATCTGCCCTGCAGTCTGGTGCTGCCTCTGCTGTTTCTACACAGAGCAGGAAAATTAGTGTGTTGTAGGAAAAACATCCAGTAAGAAAGTGCAAAATTGAAATCATGAAAGATTCCACAACATAAAAATTTCATAGGAAAGATAACAAGTTGTTAAATTATGAATTAAAGAGGCTGCCTAATTTGATTTCTCTTCTTTGTTTTGCCACTTAGGGACAGAAAAACCAACAAAAAGCAGACAGACACACAGAATTCACATTAAAATCTATTTCAAATTTATTGTGAGCAATGAAGTTAGCCAACAATCACTTTCTTAGACATTGTCCTTTTTAGTCTTCACCTCCTCCTCCTCAGAAACAATCCTGTCTGTTTAAATGCCAGATGTTGGTTTGTTTCCAGCTTGTTTGTGTGTCAGCTGTCTGCTGAGCTTCAGATGAGTGGGGACAAGTTTCCTGATGCTGAAAGAGTCTCTCTTTTTTGATCCCTGCCTCTTGATATCATCTGTAATCCTCGTCTCCTTCTGTAGTGTTTCTGTTCTCTGTGTTCTGATTGGTCCAGGGGAACAGGGTGGGGGCAGGAAGAGGGTTGACCAATCAAAGCAGAGGGCATTCTATACCATTCTGGTCATACTGGGAGTGCTGGTGTTGAGGTTTACTTGGAATCTGACTTGGACTGTGCTCTCTACGACTGCAGGAAATGCTGTCTGTGTGATAATAACTAGTGTCTGGTGTAATCTGCCCAGCAGTCTGGTGCTGCCTCTGCTGTTTCTACACAGAGCAGGAAAATTAGTGTGTTGGAAGAACAATATCTAACAAACACAAGTAGGAGATTTTTTGCAGAATTTTAAATATATGCACATGTAAGCAGTCAATTTGAATCTCAGCACACTATAGGCTGCTGAGAAATGAATTCATTTCACTAATTAATATGCAAATGTAAACAGCAAGAAGCTCCATAATTTAAAAAGGAAACCTGTGGTTCATTTATGAAGCTTGTTTTTTGTTTTTCATGTTGTGAAGACACATGACACGAGACAGACATAATAATAAATACAACAGTCTGTCAGGTACCATATATAGCACACATGTGAAGCAGACACACTTAGAAAAAGTCTGTCTTGAGATGTTGGACTTCATGAATCAGCTGTCTGCTGAGGCTTCAGATGATAAATGAGCTGTAAAGACAAAGCAAAGCTAAACAGGCTTAAAACGTGGATAGAGCTGTAGAGTTCAGACACGTTCCTTTCACTTTAAAGGGAATTGTTTAATTTATATTTACTAAATAAAGGGACTTAAGAGTCTCCAGCAACCCTGTGACGATGTACTTTGAAACAACAGAGCTTTGAGCAAATTGCTAACATCAGCATGACAACATGATCATAACACTAACTTTCTGATGTGTAGGAGGTATAATGTTCTCCAAGACTGTCCTCCCAAACCAGACAAATCAAACATGGTACAACATTTGTCCAAATCCTGACTGAATTCATATCTGTACATATAAAATGCATTCTGATGTATAATTTGCTCCTTTTCTGTCTTTGTAGTTTCAGAATTGTTTTAAAGTCATGATAAGCACATGGCAGTTTTCTGCTCGCTAAACATACTTTTTCTTAAATTGATACCAATTTCCTGTATAAAGCACATCAAATCTGTTTTGTTGCTTCTGATCAGTAAATAATTCAGACTGAACAATGATCAAATGTGTTTTAATGCTTGTATTTATGTATCCTTATATGAGCCTGCTTCAACAGGTTTGTGCACACTAGCATCAGTCTTCCATGAAAACCTCTGTCACAGATGTCAATAAAATTATATGACCCTGCACACAGGAAAACTCACTAGTACCCAGTTTATCAGTAGGATACCCTTCAATAACTATTTGAATTCCATCTTCTGTTTATCCTGATGGACTGATAGAATAAACTACTGTGACTGATACTCACTACACAACGAAACTAAATACACTCCATTTGCAAAATCACTTAACTGTCTAATGAAACAGCACTGTATCACCTCACAATGATTTCATTACTTCCAATTCAATTCAATTCAATTTTATTTATATCGCGCCAATTACAGTCAAATTGTCTCAAGATGCTTTACAGAACCCATATGCCTGAACCCCAGAGCAGCCCTAAGGAGACAGTGGCAGGAAAACACCTTTTAACAGGGAAAAAAACCTTGAGCAGAACCCGACTCTAATGTGGGGGAACCATCTGCTGCTGGCTGGACGGGTTGAGAGGGACAGAAGAGGTAGAAAGGTAGAGATAGAGGTAGAGATAGAGGGATAGAGATAGAGAGGAGGAGGTAGAGATAGAGGGATACAGATAGAGGGATAGAGGTAGAGGGTTACAGTTGGTGGGAGAACAACCACAGATCTGAAGCATCCAGCTCTGGGATCAGGGACACTCAGAGAAAGGACACAGGGAGAAACAGAGTGAGTGTAATGCAATAATGGTATATATATATTAAATCTGATGGTAGATAGAGAAGGGCTCAGTGCATCCAGAGAGGTCCTCCAGCAGTCTAGGCCTGTAGCAGCAGAACTAGGGGCAGAACTAAGGGACGTCCAAGAGGAAGACTCCAGCTGACCCCCTCAGGGTCCCCCAGTCAGTCCTAACTATAAGATCTGTCAAAAAGGAAGGTTTTAAGCCTGGTCTTAAAAATAGAGAGGGTGTCCACCTCCAGAACCCAAACTGGGAGCTGGTTCCACAGGAGAGGAGCTGATAACTGAAGGCTCTGCCTCACATTCTACTTTTAGAGATTCTAGGAACAACAAGTAAGCCTGCAGTCTGAGAGCGAAGAGTTCTGCTAGGGTAATATGGTACTATCAGGTCTTTAAGATATGATGGAGATTGGTTGTTAAGAGCTTTATATGTCAGAAGAAGGATTTTGAACTCTATTCTAGATTTAACAGGAAGCCAATGAAGAGAAACCAATATGGAAAGCACTGGAAACCACAGGCTCCCAATTAAAACCCAGTATACTCTCCCCAATCTGGCACAACCCTGATTTTGCAAACAACAAAATAGCTCTTTATTTCAGCACATGGGCAGAGAGAGGAGTCACTCACCTCCATCACCTTCTGGATGATAACACATTTAGGACATATATAAACTTATTCCAAACATTTGAAATAAGAAATGGAAATTTTCTTCAGTACCTACAGGTAAAGAAGACTATTACAAGTAGAATTCCATCGCTTCAGACTACTTTACAGCCAACGGATTTACAGCCACCTGAATTTGTCGACTACATTGTGAAACTCTCTCCAAGAAATAAGAAGAATCTCTCAAAAATTTATGGTTTACTCTCAAAGACACACTCTATACACCTACCAACTCAAAAATGGGAAAAAGACGTATCCAAATCTTTTGACTCTGATTTTTGGACCCAAATCTGTGAAAACACATTTAAAATGACTAAAAACACCAACTTACAATTGATCCAATTTAAGGTGCTTCACAGAACGCATATAACGCAATATAAACTGTATAAAATGGGCTTCTCACGCTCAGACACATGTACGCAATGCACCCAAAACATGACGGACACTTACTTTCACGCTCTGTGGCTTTGTACACCCGTCTATCAATTCTGGGTAACAATCACGCAGAAACTCTCCAATATTTTGGACTGCGGGATTCCACATTCCCCGAACGTTTGCCTAATTGGTGATCTAACGCAAACAGCCCTTCCAGACATTCATATCCAACCCACACTTGCAGCTATCGCCATTGCCAAAAAGACAATTTTAGTTAACTGGAAAGATAAGAAAGCCCTCAACATCACCCATTGGCTGAACCTCCTCACAGAACACATTTCACTAGAGAGAATATCTGCTATCAGAAAAAACCATTTGGACTCCTTCAAAGAAAAATGGTCTCCATTTATTAAATCAATAAATATTAATCTATAGCCTCCGCTTGTATGTGGGCGTATGCCATTTCCCTCATAAAATTGTAATTATTATTCTGTCTGTGTGTATGGTCTGACTTCTCTCTGCTTTATTTCAGTTTATTAACCCTCTACCTTTTTAAGTAGGATGGCACCATGGACTTCAAGGCTGTGTGCATGCACTAGTGGTGTCCCTTCCCTATTGCTCTTGGGGTCGCTCTCTGGCTCTGCGGGGCCAGCGTGGCTCGGGCCCCTCTGCCTGGGGGTGGGTGTCCCCGGTGTCTCTCCCTTTGAGTCCTGGGTCTGCTGGGTTTGTGCGCTCTCCTGGGGCCTTGGGGGTGGCGGCGGCTGGTCTCTTCTGGGGCACCCTGGCTGGCCCTGGGGTTTGGGGTGGGTCGGCCCTCCGGTCGCTCCCCTGTCCCTTCCTGCTCTGCTTCCGTCCTCCTCCCTCCTCTCCTGCCTGGCCGCTCGTCCTCGTCCCTCTCCCTCCCCTGGGGGGGCTGGGGGCCCTCCGCTGCCTGGGGGTCTGGCATGGGGGCCGGGTGGTCTCTCTGGGGGGGTGGCTCTGGCTCATCCGGGCACAGGCCTTGGTACTTGCCTGTGTGCCGCCACTGGAGATAAATTTCTGCTGGCTGGGGGCTTCTGTCCGGGCCCGGTGCTGTCCTGGGGAGTAGTGGGGTGGGTGGGGTCTCGGTGGTGCTGCGGAGTGGGCGCCCTGCATCCTGGACGTGCCGGCTCCGGGGCGGGCGTGGGGGGCTCATGGCCCTTGCTTCCTAGTGGTGCGGCCTGGTCCTCCCTCCGGGGCGGGGTGCTGCATGCGGCTGGCCCGTGGTGGGGCTGTGGCGCCTACCGGGGCGCTGCTCTAGCGCTGCGACTTCTGGGGGTTTCGGTGCTGGCCGGGCCGGTCGGGTTCGTGTGGGCTCACCTTGGCCTCTTGCCTCTGGGCTCTGGGGGCCCTCTGCATCAGTACCGGTGGTCTTACTACCTGTCTCCCCCGCTGCTCTCTCCTCATGGGCCGGATCCACACCAGACTGCCTCTTACTGTGCACTTCACATACTTCACACATCACTGTATATAGTTACTCTTAGGCACATATAGGGACACAACAGTTAGGGCCCTGAGAGCAGGTGGGGGCAGGAATGATGGGCTCTGTGGTGGGGCGGATGGCAGGGCTCTACGGCCTTGTCTCTTCCCCATCACCCTCTTGCTTGCCTCCCCTGCTCTCTAATTTCTTTTTAATGCACCACATACACTCACACCTTGGGGGTAGGTCTGGGACGGCTCGGGGAACTTGGGCCAGGGTAGGCTGCAGAGTAGCCATCCTCTGTGGTCCTCTGGCCCGCCCCCTGGACGCCTCGCCCAGCCTCCCCACTTTTAATGCACCACATGACACTCAGGGTTACACTATCACGGTGCAGGGATAATGTCTCCAGTCTGGGATCGGGAGACATATTAACAGGGAGTAATGGGGGGATCTCACTAATATGGCCTCACTGGTGGGACCCGGCCCCCTTATAGCTATGGTGTGGCGGGGGTGGACCATCATCCGTGTTGCTGTGGCTGGGGGGTCCCCGGGACCTGGGGGCTGTGGTCGGGGGGGGGTTCTCCTGCGTGCCCGACGGGTCCGGGCTGGTGCGATGGCTCTTGGTGGGCTGCGGGGGCTGGATTGGCCGTGCTGGTGGGCGCTGTGGCTGTGCTGCGGGCTAGTGGCGTGTGGTGGCTCTGTCCTGGTGGGTTGTCAGGGCGCATTGCGGGGAGTGGGGGCCCTGGGTGTACTGCGCTCACCTGGGGCCTGGTGCGGGGGGTATGCGGGGTGCCTCCCTGTCTGCGTCGCCGGGCCCCACCACACTGTCCATTTTTACCCTCTGGACTCACATCGGGTCCCGGCTCCGATTTCCTCTGGCCGGCTCCCGGTGGTGGCCTGCCTTGTGATGGGCTGGTTGCCATCCCTTCGGTGGGCCGCTCGGCCCCTGTGTCTGGCTTCCTGGCTGTGTGGGGCCGTTGGCCCCCTCGGGGGAGGGAGGGGGGGTGGGCGGGTCGGGTGGTGGGGTGGGGGGTTTGGTGGGGACTGGGGTGGGCGGGGTTGGGGTTTGGGTGGCGGGTGGGTCCTCGTGCCCCGGGCCACCTGGGTCGGTCTGGGCGCGCAGGGGGTGTCAGTAGCTGCTCCCTCTTGTTCTCCGGGTTTGCGTCGTTCACGGTGGCCCCGGTGGCTCTCTGGGGGTGCCGCCCTGTGGCTCCTACGGCCCGGGGGGAGGGATGCCCTGTTGACTTGGCCCTGCCTTGCCGTGACTGCTGTTCTGGGCTTCGGGGTTCTTCACACTTGCATGTTTGATCAGGTCTTGCCAGCTACTGCCGAGTCCCATTTCAGCGATTGATGGGTCCCGCCATAATGTGCTGAGAATTTCTCCAGTCTCTACCCTAAACTCATTCTCTCTCGCACTAGTATCCTTTTCTGGCCTATTCTATTCTATTCTATACTATCAAGACACCCACAATTATGGTGCTCAGTACCATTTGTTCATTTATTATTGAATCTCTTTTTCTTTTGTGTTGGTTTGGTTTTCTTTTCTTTTTTCAAATTTTTATTTATTTATTTATTTTTTCTATTGATGGGCAATTAGTAGTTGGGCATAACACACCACCTTACAATCTTTAATTGCAATAGCAACGCCTGTTATTTTCTATCCCTGTTCATCCTGTTCGTCCTGTTCGTCCTGTCCAGTCTTTGTTTCCCCCACACATCACTGAGGTGTAGCACTGCCCTCCCTGGCTCATAATAGGGAATTCTAATAAAGAATATCTGCTTAGCTTTCAGGGAGGGCCGGTGATGGTCACACACATGCACTAAATATTAAAATATTTGGCTGCAAGACTAAAATATGCATCAATCTCATATAATGTTGACTCCCCTTTTGTGGAGTTAAACAATGAGAACAAATGCAGACAAAAAAAGAAGAGAGAAAAGAAAAAAAAAAAAAAAAAAAAAGAGATTCTAGGAACAACAAGTAAGCCTGCAGTCTGAGAGCGAAGAGTTCTGCTAGGGTAATATGGTACTATCAGGTCTTTAAGATATGATGGAGATTGGTTGTTAAGAGCTTTATATGTCAGAAGAAGGATTTTGAATTCTATTCTAGATTTAACAGGGAGCCAATGAAGAGAAACCAATATAGGAGAAATATGATCTCTTGCTAACTCCCGTCAGTACTCTGGCTGCAGCATTTTGGATCAGCTGTAGATGTTTCAGAGAGCTATTGGGACAACCTGATAATAAGGAATTACAGTAGTCAAGCCCAGAAGTAACAAATGCATGGACTAGTTTTTCTGCATCACTCTGAGACAGGATGTTCCTGATTTTCACAATATTTCTCAGGTGGAAAAAGGAAGTCCTACAGATTTGTTTTATGTGTGAGTTAAAGGACATGTCCTGGTCAAAGATAACACCGAGGTTCCTCACAGTAGTACTGGAGGCCAATGTAATGCCATCCAGAGTAACTATATGCTTTGAAAGCAATTCTCTAAGATGTTTGGGGCCAAATACAATGACTTCAGACTGGTCTGAATTTAGTAGTAAGAAATTATAGGTCATCCAGGTCTTTATGTCCTTAAGACAATCTTGCAGTCTGGCTAGTTGATTAGTTTCATTTGGCTTCATAGATAAATACAATTGAGTGTCGTCAGCATAACAATGGAAATTAATACAGTGCTTCCTAATAATGTTGCCTAAGGGAAGCATGTATAATGTGAACAGTATTGGTCCTAAGATAGAACCTTGAGGAACTCCATGATTAACCCTAGTATGCTCAGAAGAGTCATTGTTGACATGCACAAACTGGAACCTGTCTGATAAGTAGGATTTAAACCAGTCCAGTGCTGTCCCTTTAGTGCCAATACAATGTTCTAGTCGCTGTAATAAAAGTTTGTGGTCGATTGTATCGAATGCTGCACTAAGGTCCAATAAAATAAGTATAGAGACCAGTCCATTATCTGATGCTATGAGAAGGTCATTAGTAACTTTCACCAGAGCTGTTTCTGTGCTATGATGCACTCTGAAGCCTGACTGAAACTCTTCAAACAAGCTATTCCTTTGTCAATGTTCACATAATTGATTTGCAACTGTTCTTTCCAGAATTTTAGAGAGAAATGGGAGGTTGGAAATTGGTCTATAGTTGGCTAAAACATCTGGATCTAGAGTGGGCTTTTTAAGTAAAGGTTTGATTCCAGCAACCTTAAAAGCCCGTGGTACATAACCTGTTACTAGAGAGAGATTAATCAGATCTAACATTGAGGAATTAATTAAAGGTAAAGCCTCCTTGAACAGTCTAGTTGGGATAGGATCTAAAAAACATGTTGATGGTTTGGATGTAGAAACTATTGAAATGAGTTCAGAGAGATGTATGGGAATGAAAAAGTCTAAATATCCATCTGGTCCTTTGTCACCTAAATGTCACCTAAAACAGACTGAACTACACATCTGCTACAAGCACCTTAACATACTGTGACTGACAATATGCTCGGAAATACCACTTACACTGTGCTGCTTTATTTAACCTATATTACTTTGTTTTTATAGTTATTTATTGATATGTAGAGTTATTTTTAATTTGCACTGTATTGAGAGTACAGCATTTTTTTAAATGTATGTAAACAAAAAATGGCAAATTTTTGAATCTTGGACATATCACCATGTTATTACAGAGGCTCAGGAGACAGCAACATCAAAGAGGAAACAGAATGTGACTAACCAGGTTTTACATTTATTCAGAGAAACGATTACTCTTCCAAAACAGAGATCACAGCTCTATTTTCAATGTAAACATAAATGTAGAATTATGTTATTAACAATTTCTATAATAGAACAAAGTTCAACAGCATAGACCGAATGTACAACATTTATCAGTTACACAACTCTGACATCAACAGTCCCATTAATCATTATTGAAGTCTAAAAATCACATTGAAATTGAGAAGTTGTTTAGATTGACTGCATTTGATTTGAATAGACCATTAAAGTGATCATCTATCAGACAGCTTTAAAAGACAACGTCAACACACTCTGTTGTGTATTCAAATCAAGTCCTGAACACCTGCCTGCTCTGTAGATCTGTGATTAGCTCTCATCCTGGAAACTTTGCAGCAAACACTCAAAAGATGAATCATGCTCAATCAAGATGTCTCATGTTCATAAAAAATACTTTCAAAATGAAAGCTGTCCCAACATTCAGGATGTTAACTTAACAACTGATCTAAACTTTATTTGGTCACCCTTGCAACATTTGAATTACATCTCTAAACACCCACAAAGCACATAGAAAATGATTGATTTGAATACACAACCTTTGCCTGCAGTGTCTGTCTAATAATTTGTTTCTGCAGTTCTTCATTTATCAAGTTCAACAGTCAGTTTGTCATTGTCACAGCGTGTTGCTCATGCAAATTAAACCTATTTGAATTCAACTCATCCAGACAGAGGTGGAGTGTTGCTGTAATATACAGTCAGTACAGTAGATGTGGATCAGATAATCCAGTGAGGAGAGACACAGAGGGAGGAAGATCAGGAACAATCACTCACAAGGTTGGTGCTCTTCTCATTTAAAAAAAAAAAATCATCATCATCATCATTTAAAATGCGCAGAAAAACCTCCATGTTTGGAAAAACAGTTAATGCAATTTTTTTTCTCCTATATTCAGTAGTTTAAACATAACTGGAATGATCTGATTGATAATAACTATGGATGTGATTGTGTTTTTTATTGATGCTGTATAGTGTGACGTGGTTATATGAGCAATGAATAATGCAAATCAACCCCCAGTTCTTTCTGTATTTCTACAACATATCAGAGAAAAAAATAAAAACATTTTGAAATGACTTGATATGTCTATGAAAATGGTGGGCTTGGACTCATGTCAAACTGATAACCTGTTTCAAAACATTTATATTTGGGAGACCATGCAGCTGCTTCACTGAAATAATTTGGTCCGTGTCCTTTATAGGAAATTATTGGACATTCTGCAGCCAATCAGAATCAAGTGAATATCCTGACCACCTGGCTGCTGTTTAAGTCTGAATCACTGAAGAACCTCTAAAGCTAAATATCAACAATATGCTTATGGTGGTTCAAGAGGATGAAGTGATCAACTGTGTTGAACGCAGCAGAAAGAAAGGATTCAAACAGTAGAATTTCCTGAGTGTAAAGATGAAAACAAATCATTGGTGACCTTCAACAGAGTGACTCTGTCCTATGGAGCCTCCGAAAACCTGATTGAAATTCATCTACAGTGATGGACTTGTAGAAAAAAAAGAGACCAGTTGGAAGAAACCTACTGTCAATAATCTCAGACAATAAATAAATGTTGAGATTGATTTGGAATGGTTGGGAACTGATGGATCCAAGATTGATTTATTGATCAGAGGGTGAATGACAGCATGTTTAAAACAAGATGGTTCACAGCCACTGAGCAGGGAATTATTGATCATTGATCAGATACGTTGATCAGAAACAGTGCCCAGCACTTCATTAAGTAGACATGATGGAATAATGTCTACATGACATGTGCTGAGGTTCACATGTGACTCAATATGTCAAAGAAAACAGCTGATGGGCTGAACTCTGATGGATCGAAGTTTGAATGGTTTGATTTGAATATTTCTCTGAACAACCACCACAGTCACAGGTGTGACTGAAATAACACAACCATGTACACAGAAACACTCACAGAGAACATCGTTAATGACTGGTTGATCTGAATACACAAATCTTTGTCAGCACATCATTTGAAATCCGTCTACTGCTCATCTTAACGGACTGACAAAGCAGAGTACGGCTGATTTGATATATTGTAAAAATGTTGGCAAAACGGTAGAATTGCTAGCTGAATAAGTTGTCTGTTGAAAAAGTGTTGAATTCTATGAATGGAACAAAGTGATAGTCAATGAATATATGAATGAAAAGAAATTATTTCTGATACTGTATTAAAAGAAAAGGGAAATTACTGACACTAATAATGATTCATTCAAATCAAAATGATCAATATTGTGGATGGCTGAAATACACAGAAAAACCTCAATGTTTGCACACATTTGATGCAGATTTTACTAAACTGGGTAGTTTAATAAAACTGGAATGCACAGTTTGATTGATAAATCACCTTTCATTAAAAAAAGAATGTTTTTGGTTTGTTATTTTTTAATTCAATATTTGGGAGCAAAGCAAAAACAACAATAGCAAAAAGTTGAACTCAGGAAACAACAGTATGAATCAAGAACAGCAACACAGAGGATCCAGTCGTTTCACAGAAAATAACTGAGATTTCATCAGTTTGATTGTAATTTTCTTCTCTTTCAGACATGTTGATGAAATCCTCCTCATGCTCCAGTGGCTCCTTTCTTCATTCAAACATTTCCTTGATCATCTACAATGTCCCTTTGGACATGCATTGTTACATCTCCAGACCAAGTTCCTTCATCTTAACCTCATACATGATCACCAGCATCCTCCTCCTCCTCCCTCTCTGCATCTTCATCATCTATCATGGTCTCCAACAATGGAGACTAAATCACTCCACCTCCTCAGCAGCAACCATGAGTCACTCTGACAGCTTCACCTACAACATGGTCACCATGGAGATGATTGGAGTCTTTGGATCTGTCCTTATGATCTGTGGGATCTACAGTTGTCATTTCAACGTCATCATTGTGGGGTTCTTTCTTTCTTTTCTTGTCTGGTATGGAGAGATGTTCTTCCACGTCCTGACCTGTGTGGAGCGCTACCTGGCTGTGGTTCATCCCATCACCTACCTGAGCCTGAGAACAGAGAGAGGGATCAGAATCAGGAACATCAGCATCAGCTGTGTCTGGATGCTCTGCTTTGTAATGATGGTTCTGGTGATGATAGAAAATGCAACGATGGTGGCTGATTCCTGCCTCTCAATATTGTCTTTTACAGTCGTCTGCTTCTGCAGCGTTTCTGTTCTCCGTGTTCTGATTGGTCCAGGTCCAGGGGAACAGGGTGGGGGCAGGAAGAGGGTTGACCAATCAAAGCAGAGGGCGTTCTACACCATTCTGGTCATACTGGGAATGCTGGTGTTGAGGTTCACTTGGAATCTGGTTGCGACTGTTCACTACTTGATGGAAAAAGGTCTTGAGTGTGTGATGATGTCAGTTGGTGTCTGGTTGAATCTTCCCAGTGCTCTGGTGTTGCCTCTGCTGTTTCTGCACAGAGCAGGAAAACTAGTGTGTTGGAAGAACAACATCTAGTGAGGATAAAAGCTATATTAGGAACAAAAACAGATGAATAAATCACATCACATACAAGAAAATGGCTTTATAGTTTCATAATTGTGGTGATTCTGATAGTTTTCCCAGTTTATATAAAATCTTGTGTTTCAGTTCCATCCTGCTGACTCATCTTGTTGTTTTCTCTTTACTATTAGCTTCTTTTTTCTGCTTCACTGAATAATACTGATTTAACAACTATGAAATGTGGTTTACATGGATTTATGTAACTTTGTAATTGTTTTCACCGTTTTGTGTGCATCAATTTCAGTGTCTCCTAAATTATATATACCAGCAATTGTTATTGTAACGTATCACCAAACTGCATTAAAGACATATTAAACCACTATTTTGTTTCATGCGTGAATTTCTGGAATGTCAGCAACTAAATGTGATGATGGAACACCTCATGGTTGTCCAAAGCAAGTTATGATTTGTAAACAATGACTCAAAAAAAATAAAGTCAAACATTGTCCAAAATGACAAACATGTACAGTGTGAGTTTCATTTTGTTGGAAATGACAAAGACCTGTTTGGATTTACTTAGAGTCTGTTGAACCCTTTCCAAAGCAGACTTCATGGCAGAGCTGTATTGGATTATTTATATGTGAATTTTCAAGTTCATTCTGAACATGGACAAAGTCTGCACTGCTGTTCTTTATTACAGCCAAATGGATAGAAAGATTCAGACTCATACAGAGAAGGAGAGATTGGAATGATACCAACACAATCTGGGAACAGAAACGACACTTAATGTTCGTACATCTTCCTGAGGACAAAAGGAGGATTATTGCATGAACACATGAACATTGCACTGACTCTGAGGTGACAGGAATGTAACGGTACACAGAATCATCCACAATCATTTGGCACATTTGGATCAAAGTGAGATTTTTTGAGGGCAGTTTTGAATGTTTCAAAATAAATCAACTGCAAATATGTGACAAACTGTCTTCTTTTCTCCACTCAGCTGTACCAGCACCAGTCTGTTTAGATCAACAGTTACTGAAAAACTTTGTGAAACCAGATTGTTCCATTTACATCATGATCTACTCCGACATCAACTCCACAATAAATGAAATGAACTAAAAGTCCCTCCCTGCCACAGAGACACTTAATGAAATGCAAAATGAAGGAGCAGTGAACCACCTTCTCTTAGTCAACTTAAAACCTGACTGATCCACAGCAGAGTCCTGAAGCACGACACATTACTGGTCAACATGTAGGAAACTGTTCTGTTCTCTGGACCACATCAGTCCAGATCCTGCAGCCTCTAAACCACATCAGTCCAAATCCTGCAGCCTCTAAACCACATCAGTCCAGATCCTGCAGCTTCTAAACCACATCAGTCCAAATCCTGCAGCCTCTGGACCACATCAGTCCAGATCCTGCAGCTTCTAAACCACATCAGTCCAGATCCTGCAGCTTCTAAACCACATCAGTCCAAATCCTGCAGCCTCTAAACCACATCAGTCCAGATCCTGCAGCCTCTAAACCACATCAGTCCAGATCCTGCAGCTTCTAAACCACATCAGTCCAAATCCTGCAGCCTCTAAACCACATCAGTCCAGATCCTGCAGCCTCTAAACCACATCAGTCCAGATCCTGCAGCCTCTAAACCACATCAGTCCAAATCCTGCAGCCTCTAAACCACATCAGTCCAGATCCTGCAGCTTCTAAACCACATCAGTCCAGATCCTGCAGCTTCTAAACCACATCAGTCCAAATCCTGCAGCCTCTAAACCACATCAGTCCAGATCCTGCAGCCTCTGAACCACATCAGTCCAGATCCTGCAGCCTCTGCATCAGGCCTCATTGCTACAGTAACAAAGACAATGAACCTTCAATGCACAAGAGTCTGACTCAAAGAGAAATCTAGATATGAGGACATAGAGAAACAGAGAAAGCTAGCGTTGTGGCATAGCAGCCATGTTGGCTAGAGAACCATCGGCATGGCAACCAGGTAAAAACCAAACACCTGAAGAATGAACAAGCTCTCACCTTCACATGAAATTTCTACATTAAAACAGAAATACAGAGCAGCAGCTATGTTTGACAGACAGATCAACAGCACTTTTAGATAGTCAGGCATTCATGTTGGAAAGATGCAGAGAGGAAGGCTGATAGAATCACATTTACATGAACAAATGTTTCTGCACCAATAATGGATGTGATGTGACGATGGATGAGCAACAAGATTGAACAGAAAGTCGGGTAGAATCGTTACTCAGAAGGAAAGTCAGAGACAGAGTCATGGCACAGCAGCCATGTTGGAAAGACAGGAAGAGACAGACGCTGAGAGACTGAGAACTGGGACAGAGACAGATAGTGATGAATGGGAGGATGGAGATCAGCTCGGCAGCCAAGCAAAAACCCAACCCACAATTAAAGACAATCAGAGAAGGAATTAGATCGTCATGGCACGGCGGCCATGTTGGAAAGACAAAGATGAAGGAGGTGAAGAGAAAAGTGGAGAAAGAAACGTAAAAATACAGAAAGAAAACAGGCTGATTAGATTGAGATGGAGATGATTGGAGAGAATGAGAGAGAGAGAGATCAGCACAGCAACAGAGAAAAACCAAGAGAAATAAAATAAAAATGATTCTTACTGTTGGTAGATCTACCTGCAGGAAAAAAGAAAAGAACAGAGTTAGTTGTAGTGAAGTTTCAGAGTCACAGGTGGAAGATTCATTCCAATGACAGTGAGATCTGCCGGAACAAAATCATCAAACTCACTACTTCCAAATACAAAGTGTAGTAATCTTATTTTATCTGTCTGCTGTCTGCATTTCCATAAAAAACACGACTGTAACAGAATGAGCACTAATATAGAATATAAAGAGAATGATTTAGAGTCACTGGCTCAAATGACATGAAGGCTGTTGGAAATAAAACTGTTTGGATAAAGACAAATTCAGATCTAATAGAAGCAGCAGTAAAACAGTAAAAACTGTCCGATTTATTCAGTCTACTAATACAACAACTCAGCACTGATTTAAATCACTGGATCACATGATATGGAGGCATATGAGAAAGGATGAGAAACAACCCAAAACATTCCTATAAAAGTAGAAAAATCAGGAAAATACAACATAAAAAGTGCATCTTATTCATCCATTGTACTAAAAGCATTGATATGAAACCACTGGATCACATTACATGGAAGTTAATAAAAAATGGAATGTGTGATTCAAACATGAATGTATAATAAATGAATGAGGCTAAATATTAGCAAAGAAAACACATGCTGGACATGAGACCAATCTGAGATCATTTTAAACATCATTTGCACTTTTGTTTGGTTGGAATCCTTTAAAATGATGTTCAGAGCAGCAGATGAGGTCTGACTGTGAGCTAACAGGACGACACCTGAGCTGAACAAGACATTCTAACTTTGCTCTCTTCAATTCTGTCAGCTTCTCCTTTAATATGGAACCTTCATGAATAAAAACAGGAGCCTCAGTGATAAAATATTTGTGTTTCCAGACAGCAGCAGAAAACTTCAGCATGTTACCATGAAGCAACTCAGCAACGTCCAACACACCTGACAGCCATCAGGCTGCATTCACACTGACGTTGATCTGACTCTGGCTGGAAAATGACACATTTACAGACTTTTACTGACCTTTAGGAGGGACTTTTAAAGCTCCTCATGAAGATGGATGAGATCAACTGAACCGGTGAAACAAACACACCTTGTTGTGTTGGTTTGGGCCTCACAGGCCTGAAGATGAGAGAAACATGCTGGGATGCATTCAAGGACCACACAAAATTGGAAAAACTGAAAAATGTTCTCATCTTTTGAAGACTCATGTGTCAGTGGTCAGGAGACAGTTTTATGCAGAAAAACGTCTTTCTTCCACAAGTCCGGTGTTGTTTTTCTCCTTACGTGTTTGATGGTTTCTTGTTGCTGTGATGAGGGAGGAGAGGTGCAGCTGATTCTCATTAGATGCTGATTAAGTTACACAAAACCTGCTCCAATCACACACTACCACTGAAAACTGAGTGTTTGTTTTCACAGTTTGAACTATTAACTGTTACTAAATTACAGATAATAAACCAGTAAAATCACAGAAAAAGTATTATTTTCTGTGTGGACTGGATTTGTACCAGTTCAGTGACTGGAACAGCACTGAGTGAAATCTCTGTGTGACTGATATTTTCATGACAAGACAAAGAAACCAACTTTACAAAAAAAATGTTGACACTTGTGAATGATTCCCACAGTTTATTTCTTTTATGATACAGCTTGATTATAGGACAGCAGACAGGAGTGATTTACAGCTGCTGAGGAAACGTTTCAAACTCCACCCACTGATCGAATGAGATCAACTTTAATACATCCAAGTGTTTAAAGGACAATAAAGTTTCACAAACATCCAGTAGCTGAACAGAACCATCAGATTAGTAGTGATGCTCTGCCTGTCAGACATAGTTCAGGGCAATCAAGCAACTCATTTCCATAATGTATATCTAAATATATGCATGTAACAAAACAGGTTTATGAGCTTTGTACATTTTCAAACAGACTCTCACACACTGTCTAACTTAAAACATATTTATTCATCAGGGAAATGTTTTGTTACAAAGAGAAATCATCTTAAACAGGGAGTGGTGAAACACAACCAGTCATATTCCCTACATGCTATTGGAAGTTATGAATATCAAAGCATCATTCTACTGACTGACAGCTTTCAACAACATACAGGAAGTTAGAAAAGTACACTAACAGTAATAAATGTACCCCAACAATGATGACATAAAATGATTAAAGTCCTATGAAGTGAATGTTTAAGAAGTCAAACTACATTCCACACAATATATAAACCTCCAAAACCAGTCACATTTGTAGATGAACCAGCAGAGAAACACATCAGTAAAATAAAAGCATCAATGAATAAATAGAAAGCTTCATAACAAACACAAGGTGTCAATGAATTCCAATTTGCACATTAAACATATTTATAGAAAGGCTTGTGAAACCACACTCCAATCTACGACAGTTAATTTTCTAAATGCTGCAGCTTTGAGGATTTTTGTTATTATTGTTTGAGAAAATATTTATTGTGACTGACTCTCATACATTTGACTTGAATAGAAGATTACAGCCAGTTGCAGCAGTGCTGATAGACTTTTTAAATGACACAAAGATAAAAGAACCAATTTAATGTAATGTATTTCTTGTTTCTTTTCTGATCCAAAACTTACCGAGCCATGACTTAAAAATTGAGGGACAAACCATGATTGTTGTCCAACGTTACATCCCTGAAACATGCATGAAATTTACAATTCACACTACGGACATAAATGAATAAGTGATGGAACTACCATGCTGTTCTCAGGTTGCAGCAGGAAGTCTATTCTTTCAGACATGTGTTCTGTTCCTTTCATCTGATGGCAGTTTAACATGTTGGCTTCATGTCTGAATGAGCATCCTGGTCACTTCTGAGATCTGCAGTCTTACCTAATCAGGTCTAGCAACATGTCAGTCTTACGCTGAGCATAGCACAAGTCTGACCGTCACTTTAACAGACGGACACATGCAAATGTACTTTGAGAGAAAACTTTATCCACATTTCAGCAACAATGCTGCCCCAAAAACAGAGTGCTTGAGTTTGAAAATCACAACACACCCTTCTCACTCACTTTGTGTTCCAATATCATATCTATTCATGTGCATAAAAATAAAACCTTACAGAAAAATGAACAGACACTGACTGCTCTGATTAATGACACTGATAATTAATGTAATCAACTCAGTGATCAAAATTCTGTCCAGCCAGACTATTTTGTGAATCTAAAATGTAAAGATGAAAGTTAAAAATATGACTATTTCTTACTATATATTGCAGTGCCCTGATCAGCTTCATCACACTATAAAGTCAGTACAACCTGGGAAAGACAGTTCAACAGTTAGAATTTAAAAATGCAGATGAATGTATTTTATTATGTCAGTTTGTATTGGAGCTACGCTGAAGCAATAAAATAGTGATTTTTTTTTTTGTCCTTCTTGGTTATGGACTCATTTTTTTCAAATGTTTTCTATACATTTATATTGTTTTATCTAAAGCTGCTTTATTTTACGCAAGTTTAGCCCTGATGATCATTGAATGTTGTTCTTCCAACACACTAGTTTTCCTGCTCTGTGAAGAAACAGCAGAGGCAACACCAGAGAACTGGGAACATTGAACCAGATTTGGCACATTATCATCACACAGTCAGTACTGATTCCTGGCATGTGCTCTCCAACATAAATGATACCCCAAGTAAACTTCAACACCAGCACTCCCAGTATGACCAGAATGGTATAGAATGCCCTCTGCTTTGATTGGTCAACCCTCTTCCTGCCCCCACCCTGTTCCCCTGGACCTGGACCAATCAGAACACAGAGAACAGAAACACTACAGAAGGCGACGAGGATTACAAATGATATCAAGAGGCAGGGATCAAAAAAGAGAGACTCTTTCAGCATCAGGAAACTTGTCCCCACCAAACAGAGCATCCAGACACAGCTGATGCTGATGTTCCTGATTCTGATCCCTCTCTCTGTTCTCAGGCTCAGGTAGGTGATGGGATGAACCACAGCCAGGTAGCGCTCCACACAGGTCAGGACGTGGAAGAACATCTCTCCATACCAGGTAAATGCAAAAAGGAAGAACCTGACTAATAATATGTTGAAATGATCACTGTAGATCCCACAACAACAGAGGACAGATCCAAAGACTCCAATCATCTCCATGGTGACCATGTTGTAGGTGAAGCTGTCAGAGTGACTCATGGTTGCTGCTGAGGAGGTGGAGTGATTTAGTCTCCATTGTTGGAGACCATGATAGATGATGAAGATGCAGAGAGGGAGGAGGAAGAGGATGCTGGTGATCATGTATGAGGTGAAGATGAAGGAACCTGGTCTGGAGATGAAACACTCCATGTCAAAGGAGAAATGAATGTTGGAGGAAGGGTTTGGATGAAGAAGGGAGTCATTGGAGGATGCAGATGAGTTTGCTGACATCTGGAAGAGAAGAAGACAATCAAATGAGCTGAATATATCAGTGTGTGCTGGAAGATGGACCCCTTCACTATTGGAGCACTGACAAGCTTTTTTATCTGCATGAAAAGATGTTACATTTTCACTACGGCATCCTTCAACTCTTTCCTCACACGTCTCCCTGACAAAGCTTGAACAGTCCTGGCTCTGTAGATTCATGTGATAACCATTTCATAATCACAATTCCACCTTCCACCATGCTGCTGATTTAAATTAACCTCATTCACCTCAGAAAACATGAAACATCACTGAATCCTGCAGAATATGGACCCAGATTAGCTGCAGTTGTGCATCACAACCACTAGATGTCAGTAAACAAGCACATTTCAGTCTGCATCAAAGTCATGGAGACACACCTTGGTCACATGACTTGAAGGTATTATTTGAACATCAGCTGTAACTTGACTCCAGACTGAGTCAGTCAGTGCTTCACACTGTGCAGCATCAATACAGACTACAGGCTGCTTTGGATTCATACAATGATCATTATGAGGGAAAGAATCACATTATTTGATTTATTCTTGTTTAAAAAGATTTTTTTTCTGTTTCTAATAGACTCTCTGCTACCTCAATACAGTGCAGCTCATACTAAAAAAATAATAAAAACTGAGTAAACATCATCTTTTTCACTATTTATTGGATGTAACAAAATTACTCAATTAATGGACTGAAGTACAAAATAGTATATAATTGAAATTGGTTAAATCAATAATTCCAATTAAGTAATTTGTATTATTTTTGAAGTGGACAGTTTTACAAATGAGTGCTTTGACTTCAAGTACTTGAATATATTTGATGCTAGTAAGTTTGTACTTGTACTCAAGCAGGATTTTGAATGCAGGAGTAACTCTTGAGTATTTTTACACTGTTTACTTTGAGTTCAGTGAAGCATCTACATCCTTCTTCCAGCACTGACATGGACTAAAGCAACAGTTTAATTTCCACCATTTGTACACGACACAAACTACTTGATCTAAAAAAACAACCAAACAAATAATTTACATGTCATTGTTTTATTTTCTTCCTCTATCGTTTGTCAGATTTTTCATTACAGGAACTCTTTACACACAAGTTACTGCACGTCTGATTTGGAGGAAGGACTGAACCTCTTCTATTTAAAAGGAAATATACCAATAATGATGATAGAAAAATAACTGGGAATAAATAGTTTTAAACATTTCACAGCTCCTGTCAGCCACAGGTTCTTACAAATATCTTCTCATAAGAATCAATAAAATAATTCATTTTCAGCTCCAAACAACATGAACTAAACCATGATCACAGATTTAAAGGACTCTCACCTTGTCAGCAGAGTTTCTTTCTGATCTTCCTCCTGCTGCGTTACAGAATCACAGACTGTTGGAAACTGACATCTGATCCACATATACACAACTTTACAACATCAGTTTGTGTAACAGGTGGAAGGAGGGATGTGAGAGGTTTTACATGTTTAGTCTATTCATACATTATCTTTATTTTATACGGTTCATTTCTTCAGGCAAATGTTGTCCTGGTTCTCTCCTTTTCCAGGGAGATCAGAGCCCAAACTGAGGACCAGAACACAGAACCTCTGCAATGGTTAATGATCTCTTTATTAAAGTGATCATTTGTCAGAATTCAAATGACTTTTATATAAACAGTGACTAGTTTGTATTCAAATCCAATAAAGTGACTGAGTCCAGAGCGGCTGTTCTTGTTGTTTCATTCAAATATGAACCTGCAGATAAATGATCACTGAGAAAAGAAGACGTGTGGTTTAGTTTTCTTGTTTTGTTTCAAACAGAGCTTGTTGGAATATCATGCAAATAATCATTAACAACAGAGTTAATATGTTTAGATCATAGACTTGTTTTATTTCTGCTTGCATGTCTCTTCTTTGTTCAGTTGAACAAGTTCAATTATAAAATCTGGTAGCACTTCAAGACAACATTAAAGCTTCAGACAGGGTGACAGACAGCAGCACAGACAAATAAATAAAGACCAGAGGCAGAGCAGAAGATAAAAGCTGAGGAGAAGGGAGAGAGAGGGAGAGAGAAATGTCACCTAGAAGAAAGCAAACATCCATGTAGGGAGATAAAAGGAGGAAGGACAGATCCAGAGGTGAACCATGTTCATACTGCAGTGGATAAACTGTCCATCATGGTGGCAGCAGGTCAATGCAACAGCTGAATGTGTGCAAGAATGCAGATACTGGTAGACATCTTTGTAGTTTTTCACCATCAGAGCCAACACCATTCATAAGGTGACAGAGACTGAGTAGAAGTACAATAAAGTGCAATCTTCTCTTCCTATCTCTGAGACTGAGCCCAGCCACCCTGCAGAGGAAGCCCATTTTGGCTACTTGTATCTGCGATCTCATTCTTTCGGTCATGACCATTGATGAGAGTTGGGACGTAGATGGATGGTAAATTAAGACCCTAACCCTCTTCACTATGAAGCAATGCCTGCATTATTGCTGGCACTGCACTAAGCCACCTGTTTAGCTCTCACTCCATTTTACCATCGTGAAAAAGATCCCGAGATAGTTGAACTCCTTCACTTGGGACCAAGAGGGAGCAATCCACTGGTTTTCCAGCAGAGAACCATGGCCATGGACTTGGAGATGCTGATCCACATCCTCACCACTTCACACTCGGCTGCAAACGGCTCCAGTGCTGCTGAAGGTCACAGTCTGATGAAACCAACAGAACCACATCATCTGGAAAAAGCAGAGATGCGATCCTGACATACCCAGACTGGACACCCTCCTCACCCCGGCTGCGCCTTCAAATCCTGTCCATGAACACCACAAACAGGACCGGAGGCGAGGGGCAGCCCTGGAGTCCAACATCTACAGGAAACACGTCTGATTTTGAGCTGAGAATGCAGACACAGCTCTCACTTTGGTTGTACAGGGACTGAACAGCTGGCAACAGTGAGCCCAGTGCCCCATACTCCCTCAGTACCCCCACAGAGCCCACTGGGGGACACGGTTGGGAGTCTTTTCCAAGTCCACAAAACACATGTAGAGCTCCTGACAGTCCAATGATGTCCAGAGTCTTCAGCATCTCAGGGTGAATCTCATCCACACCTGGCGCTTTGCCACCAAGGAGCTTCTTCACTGGTTCAGCAGCTTCTACCACGGATATGGACAAAGGTTCCCCCAAGCCTTCAGGTTCTGCTCACTTACGCTCCACCTTATGCTTCAGTATGATGTTTGTTCTGGCAAATCTGTCCACAACACAGTGGTTTTCATTTTACTGTCATAGAGAAAGATTTTAACTGCTTTTTCTGAACAAATAACTAAAACCAGTTGGTCAATATAAAAAATAGCTGGTAGAGACAGCTCTATATGAAAGTTCCACTATTGTTACATTTTCCCTCTTCTGACATTTTATCCTCTCTGTTCCTGTCTTTTCTTCTAATTTTCAGGCTATTCATGTCTCTCAGTTCCTCTTCCTGCACTAATGCCCTCATTTCTCCTGACTTGTTGCCCTCCAACTTCACAGCAACTTTCACAGTAACTCCTTGAACTGTCTCTCCTCCAACACTGACCTGTCTGCTGCTGCTGCATTCAACATACCACCGTCCTCCTCTTCATCCCTCTCTGTATCCTCATCCTCCATGTGAGACACCAGTGATGGCTGCAGTAGAACAAGTAGAGGCCTTTAACTGCCACATATACTTGAACACACAATGGAATGATTTTTCAGCATATTCCAGCCGGTAAGGAAGCCGTGGTCAGAGTGCAGGAGCCTTGAGTCTACTGACATTCATAACATTATGTTTCTACGTGTGCATTAAAAGACTACATCTCCCAGCATTGACAGGTGGAAGCAGGGATGTTTGACGACTGGCTGCATAGAAGGAGTGTTTAGACCTTAACTGTGCTAATTTAAAAATATATCAGCAAGAATAGATTGTTCGGACATTACACAGAACAGGGAACCCTCCCGTTCTCAAGAAGAAACTCCATTAGTGTCAGAGGTGAATTACAGCAGGAGATCGCTGTGATTCACCTTCACCATCTGCAGTTCTCTGGAGCAAATGGTGCTACATTCATTTCTTTTCAGCATAAGTATGAATCTCAGACCTCCTGTGGAAGGATGAAGCTTCAAACAGGACATTAACACTTTGGAGGACCACAGCTTAAAAGACACAGTGACTCTCATGGAGCTGTGAATTCTCCTACTCCCTTCTCTGTTTACTCAACCCCCATTTGAACCCTGACACTTAGACCCCCTCTGCAAGGAGGGCAACTGATAACAGCCATGAAACTGTTTCTGCATTCCAGATGAAGATGTGGAGTAAGACTCACATTTTTACACTGAAACATACATGGACTCAGTAACTGTTTTCTGATGTCTGTTTTGCGTTTTTATGCATACTAAAGTCACAATAAGGAGTTCCTTTAACACCTATCCAGAATTCACATCTGTATGTGATATGGGGGCAAAATGAAGGTCTTAGTGAAATAATCACAATTCTTGCATGGACCCACAGCGCCACCTAGCAACATCGGATGGCCCAACGATGTTGGCACGAAATCAATAATAACAACTGTATGATCATTGATTAAAAGTGTAAAATGTGAAGTTGGTAACATTTACAACTGTAAACATTATATGTACCACATACCCTCACAATAACATACATTGTTGATATATAAAGCATATGTTTTATCTAGTTTCTATGCCAAATATAGGCTACTTTATTTGTTAGATTGCATATCCTTGATTTTTCCTCCAGTGTTGATGGGTCATGGTGAGAGACGGACCGATTGTGTTTGGGCGCATAATATATGTTTTAATTCAATTTAACAAATGCAATTTTCCCTCCTTCTGAGAACAAAGAGAGAGGAATTAGATTTCACCAAATTTGCAACAAAATTCTGTCCACATCCTGGCCTCTGCCCAAAGACCCTCTCAGGGGATGAAAATGCAAACACCGCCTTTGTTCGCCCTCTTCTCTTCCTGTACGTTCATCCTTACACCTCCACTCTGACATCTCATCTCAGTTTTTTTCTCCGTCTTGATACGTATCGCTCTTTAACTTTTTTTGTCTCCTGCATTTTTACTTCATTTCAGTGCTCTTTTCTTGTCTCATTTTTTGTCGCTCTTTTATAATTTTACGACATATTTAGACATTGCTCATTTTTGTTATAAGCCTGAGCTTATATGTTTTAATCTTCTTTTGTTGATGAGCTACTAAGAACTAATCAAAATCTTTTTTTGCTTTTTCTAAATTCCAGTGCACCTCGGCTCTCAGTTTGCACAGTTCTTTTCTCTGACCTGGCTAACGCCAGCAGAAAACAGAACGAGAGCCACTGTTAAACAAGTTATTCTTCATCAACCCTGAAGACTGCACAGACCACGCATTGAACACCAGCTGCCTACCGACACCAGACGTCTGCTGGTAGACCTCCTACACTGCGCTGGGAGCTCTGATGACAGAAATCGTTGCCTAGCAACCACACAACGCTTCAGGACAGACAGCCTGGGTCTGTTGTGAGGACGTTTCCGGCCTCCCACCGGGTTCCAGCCAATGGAGAGTCCGATCTGATCAGTGCTGCACAAAGTAGGCAAAGCCGACCTCTTCTATCTGCTCCTGATTAAGTTGATGTTGTAATAACTTGATGATAGTTACATTTATTCACTCTTAGGCGTGTCGATCATAACTCAGATCATAGATTCATTGTGTTACATTGTTCACTATGTACCGTCCTTTCACCATAATCCTCTCCCTTTAGTCGTTTAATCTAATTTCACCCCACACACACACACACACACACACACACACACACACACACTATATTTTTCTCTGTATATAGCTCACCTTTATTGTCTTAGCAAAATAGTTACTAAATGTTTTTCATTCAGACCAATTCATGGTCTCGTGTTTTTCTTTGTGTGGGAACTCAGATCAATTTAATCAAAATTCTAGATTTTCAGATACCAGACTGATCAACTTGATTTTAATCATAGTCTTTGAGACTTTGTTTAATTGATAATTTCCTCAGACAAACTGAGGATGGTGGCTCTTTATTAACGAGTGCAACTTAACTACTTTAGTAGTCACACTACACAGGCGTGATTAAAACAACAAAACCATGAGCACAACACCCACAAAGCACACAGTAAATGATTGATTTGAATACACAAACTTTGTCTGCAGGTCATGAAGATTCATCCTCTGTGTGTGTGTGTGTGTGTGTGTGTGTGTGTGTGTGTAGGTGTGTGTGTGTGTGCGTGCGTGTGTGTATGTGTGTGTGTGCGTGTGTGTGTGAGTGTGTGCGTGCGTGTGTGTATGTCACAGTGTTTCATCAATGCAAATGGAACATGATGTGAACTGAACTGACACACAGGTGCAGTGGGACTTCAATATACAGTCAGTACAGTAGATTTGGATCAAACACTCAGAGTCCACTGAGGAGAGACACAGAGGGAGGAAGATCAGAAACAATCACTCAGACGGTTGGTGTTCTTTGAATTATCTGATATTATCATCATTTAAAATAATCCGTATTGTGAATGATGTGCAGTTATTATTAATTATATATACTATTGGTGATTATCAACCAACCCTGAACAGTTAGTTGTTCTGTATTTGCTGACAGCATTTCATTTAAAACTTAACCAAGACTCTCTGCTTGAGACAGTTCAGAAAATAACAGCTGAAAGGCAATTAGTTGACAAACCCAACAAAGTGAAATACTTTTTCACAGAGAAAGAATCTTGGTTTGTAGTAAGAGCAACATTCAGTGAGCAGGCAGGCTAGATTTGCATCAGTAAAACCATTTCATGTACAAGAAAGGTTGTTTTTGTTGTTGCATTGAACACCATCATCCCAGAAAAGCTCTGCTCTAAACTCACTCAGCTCCCTGTCAGAAAGATGATCAAAATCTTTTTGTTGTTGTTTTTTTTGTAATTGGGCTTTACAGACAAGCTAAAACAACTAAAATAAAGAGTTTTACTGAAGAAACATTCAATCAAATTAGAACAGCCAAAAGAGGAGGTCTCTTTTTGTTCACAGAAACAAAACTAAAAATATTTTCTAGATTGAAACCGTTCGATTGTCATCTCTTTTGCTCTTCCAGATATGTGTGTAAACTCTTCTTCATCCTCCAATGACTCCCTTCTTCATCCAAACCCTTCCTCCAACATCCATTTCTCCTTTGACATGGAGTGTTTCATCTCCAGACCAGGTTCCTTCATCTTCACCTCATACATGATCACCAGCATCCTCCTCCTCCTCCCTCTCTGCATCTTCATCATGTATCATGGTCTCCAACAATGGAGACTAAATCACTCCACCTCCTCAGCAGCAACCATGAGTCACTCTGACAGCTTCACCTACAACATGGTCACCATGGAGATGATTGGAGTCTTTGGATCTGTCCTCTGTTGTTGTGGGATCTACAGCGATCATTTCAACATAATCATTGTGGCGTACAGCCTGATGTCTTTCAGCTGGTCTGGCGAGATTTACTTCCACGTCCTGACCTGTGTGGAGCGCTACCTGGCTGTGGTTCATCCCATCACCTACCTGAGCCTGAGAACAGAGAGAGGGATCAGAATCAGGAACATCAGCATCAGCTGTGTCTGGATGCTTTCCTTTGCAGGGACAGTTCTGTTGATGGAAGAGAATGTTTTATTCATTGTGTATTTCTGCATCCTAACAACATCTTTAACAGTCGTCTGCTTCTGCAGCGTTTCTGTTCTCCGTGTTCTGATTGGTCCAGGTCCAGGGGAACAGGGTGGGGGCAGGAAGAGGGTTGACCAATCAAAGCTGAGGGCGTTCTACACCATTCTGGTCATACTGGTAGTGCTGGTGTTCAGATTTACTTGGAATCTAGTTTGGGGTGTAATCTATGTATTGGGAAGAGCAGAATGTGTGCTTATGACAACTGGTTTCTGGTTGAATCTTCCCAGCACTCTGGTGTTGCCTCTGCTGTTTCTACACAGAGCAGGAAAACTGGTGTGTTGGAAGAACAAGATTTAGTCGGAAAAGGGCTGAATTCAAAACGATGACAATAACCACAGGTTGGGACTTTGCAAAAAATTCAAAAACAAGCTGACACAGACTCACATAATACTGTCTTTTACAGATTTGTGAATCTAGCAATAAAATTTCAGAAAAAAATGTTTTTTTAACCATCCTCATGTTGACCTTCACCTTCTTCTCAAAAATCCAGTGTCTTTCATTGCCAAATGTTGGACTTTCCTCACCAGCCTGTTGCTCAGTTTGTGTGAAGCTGTCTGCTGAGGCTTCAGATGAAGCTGATGAGAACTCTGAGGCTGAACCAAGCAGTAAATGAGCTGATAAGAAAAGATAAACCAGGCTTTAAACATGGTCAGAGGTGCAGGAGTCAGAGACAATCATTTATCACTTCAAAGGGAGTCATTTATTCCATGTTCATAAACAGTTGGTTCCATTTACAGATGGCAGCACAATTCTAAACGGTCCAGAGGTTTGAATGTGAGTGTTCTTGGTTGTAGCCCTGTGATGGACTGGTTACCTGTCCAGGTGAACCCTGCCTACCCCCTCAGTCAGCTGGGATAGACGTCAGGCCCACCGTGACCCCAGAGAGGATGAAGCAGTGTCTAGATAATGGATGGTTAGTTTTACACAATAACTTCCTGTGTTGTGTTCACGTCCAACTCCCCACTCCACACATTCATCTGTATATATAAAGTACAGTTTTATCAATTATGTTGCTCTGATTTCTCTTATTTCTCTATTTTAAGAATTTTGAAACTTCAGATTTGATGGAAGTTAAATATTTACTCCAGTTTATGTTGAATTCATTATTGTGTTTGCTGTAGTCCTGAGTTTCCATGATTTTAGCTTCTGTTCAATTGATATTACATGAGAAACTCTTTTTAATCTGTGGTTTAGAAAATTTCTAAATGTTTATTCTTCAAAACTGAAATCATTGTGATTCTGCTCCTCTGAACTCATGTCATTCCACTCCTCAGTCACACATCAAACAATGCTCCTTTATATTCATGTCATTTTACTATTTGCTTTTTATTACCATTTATTTCATTGATTCATATTTTTCCGTTTTACTGACATTCTGGAAACTCATCGGCCTACAGTTTAATCATCTTGTAATCCTTCTTGTGTTTCATTGTAGTTTTGTAAAATATTAATTGTTTCAGTGCTTTTGCTGTTTAAATAAAAGAACTAATTCTAAATGAATAACTGAAATACTGAATCCTGCAAATTCTACACAGAACCTCTTTCAATGATCAGATTGCTGAACTGTTGTGATCCAACACTGTAGAAGTTGTTGCTCCGTCTTCATAAACATCATTCTTGATGTCTCTTTGAATCTGATGTAGATATAATGTTCCTCAAGTCACATGAAAAGCTGTAAATTAATGCACATTGGATGATAAAACATGAAGCAAACAGAGAAAGAACAAAGAGAACGTGGTGAAGGTCTGTTCAAGTTTCTCTGTGGCTGCATTTGACTGCAGCAGGTTTTTTATCACCTGATCACCTCTCAGTGTGCTTTGGATGCTACCATGTTGGAATATTGTTCTTCTGCCAAACTTAGACAGACTGCAAGTCATCTTGTCAGTCAGTATTTTGGTATATTGACAGACATTCATAGTGCATCTGCATGTGTCAGGTTCATATAATCCACTCCGCCTCTATGCTTCAGTGTCAGGACGATGCATTCACTGTGGTCGTCCTGACGACGGTCACACCAGCCATGCTGCTGCACAACATCTGACACAAACATTTCCATCCTATTCTCACCTGATCACAGGATGTGATCCCAGTATTCAGCTTTGTTTTTATGTTCTCAAGCAAATTTAATCTTGTAATTTTATGCCAAAGAGCAAGTTTGTTTTTTTCCTTTGAGTCTTTCCTTAGAAGCTGACGTTAATCACCATCCTAAAGATTTTGTCAGTTTTCACAGAAACTCAGATTTTCATATATTTTCTTCTGTGTCAAGTCTGAAACGCTTCTGTTTTTCAGAGTAGATTGTGCAATCAGTACACTTTCCATGACATTATTTTAGGAGAGCAATGACTGCAACTGGAAGCAATGCTACTGCGGCTTGTTCTACATCTTTGGATTACTGTCTCAAAGTCAGAGTTTTTTTGTTCAAGTTATCAAGTATTTCTTTTCCATGTGAAGCCATGATGCTGACATGGAGATGGACTCAGTCCATTGGGCCAAACTCCAGAAAGTTCTGGTTTTCCTAACTATGTTCATGCAATAAGACTAATTAGCAGAGGTGTGCACAGATAGACACCAGGTGGCACTAGAGCAGCTGCCCCTTGCCCTCAGTATCAAGCAGGTGCCCTCCGTGTCTCAACTTTTCTTTTTTTAATTTAAACATTAAGCACACACAGACGCACACACACACACACACACACAGACACACACAGACACGACCTGTGCCGTGCCGTGCCGTGCCGTGCCATGCCGTGACTCTCCCCGCCCCATCTCATAAGGTGAACATGAGGAGTTGACACGCGTGTGGCAGCGGCTGACCAGCCCATATAGACTGCAGCCTCCTACCAGCTAACACTAAATGAATCCAGCGTTCAGCAGCCTCAGCTGCCACATGGTGCATTTATGTGTCTCTGTTGTGAAGTAGCCTCTCATGCAGCACTAAGCAACTGTGCCTAAATCAGCCATAATAATAATCAATTATTCGACACAACGTGAGGATGATGACCACACACCTAATGTTCTTTGGTGAACTGGTACAGCATATGATCAGTATACTAGAACTGAACATTTAGCTTGTGTAGGTTTATTATGAGCCTACATTAGGGAGAGGCAACACTTGCTGTCACTTATTTGCTAAATGACAAAAAGAAAAAGTAGCTTTCTGCCTTGTTGGAGCCTAATGTCAGGAATCAGTCTGGATATTGTTGATCTCTTTTGAATACAACAGTATTAATCATATTAATTAATTAATATTTCTTTTAATATAAGCCATATAACACTGGCTGCCTTAATATAACAGTGTGAGTCACACTGTTATATTAAGGCAGCCAGTGGTTCTACATGCCACACAAGGTGCCCTTTTTTTTCCACTGAGCACCTGCCCCCCAAAATGTCTGTGCACACCACTGCTAATTACAAGTTAGAGGTAAAATTTAGTTTAATTCCAGTTTTCAGACTTTATTTGTTTATCACTTTTAATACAAATCAAAAGCAACACAAGGTGCATTACAGAACAAAAGGAGTTAAAGGAAATTAAAACAATACAACATACAACAGTGAAATCTAATGACATAAATAAATGATTCAATTAAAGAGGAACTGAGTCCTACAGAAACTGTACACAATCAAGTTCTCTGTAAGGTGTAATTCATACATTCAAAGCAAAAGTAATAAATATGTAAATACAGTATATTGCAATCTAGTGTACATGTGTGTATATATGCTACTATTACAATGTATTTATATTGACATTAACTCTGTATGATGGTTTCTATGTAGTGTAAGTGTATTATATTACTAATTCACTATTCTATATATATGTATATAAGCTCCTTCCTTGGATTTTAATGGAACTGTGTGATTCCCAGTGAGCTGAGTGAGTTCAGAGCAGAGCTTTTCTGGGATGATGGTGTTGAACCCTGAGCTGAGATACAAAAACAGCATCATTGAATATGTTCCTGTGGAGATGAGGTGATGCAGAATGTAGTACAGCCACATACTGACTGCATCATCCACTGAACTGTTTGCATGGTAGGTAAATGGCAGGAGGACCAACAGGAGAACATTGTACCTGAGAAACATCAGTATGTTAGGATGATGGTCATGGCACCATGTTTATGTGGAAGAGCAGATAATTACAGAGCCTGGGGACAGCAACAATAAAATCATGCTTTTGGTGTCTGAAGTGGTTTAACTGATGCGAACCTAACCTGCATGATCATTCAGTTCTGCTCTGACTACAAACTAACTTTCTTTCTCTGTAAAAGAGAATTTCACTTTGTTGGATTTGTCAACTTGTTGTTGAGTTTTATTTCTCTGTTCTGTATCCTCATGGAGGGGAATCTCAAATTTAATCTCATCAAATGTTGCATTATTAAATAATGTAGTTTCTTTCTTTTTTTCAAATTTAACCTTACTGTCAGTGAATGTTGTTCTTCCAAAACACTGATTTTCCTGCTCTGAGTAGAAACAGCAGAGGCAACACCAGACTGCTGGGCAGATTAAGCCAGTAGCCGCTGAAAATTATCACACATTGAGAACCACCATCCAACATATATAGTGCTGTCAACACCAGATTCCACGAAAACCTCAACACCAGCACTCCCAGTATGACCAGAATGGTGTAGAATGCCCTCAGCTTTGATTGGTCAAACCTCTTCCTGCCCCCACCCTGTTCCCCTGGACCTGGACCAATCAGAACACAGAGAACAGAAACGCTGCAGAAGGAGACGAGGATTACAGATGATATCAAGAGGCAGAAATACACAATGAATAAAACATTGTTGTTCATTTGCAAACCCATCATTACAAAGCAGAGCATCCAGACACAGCTGATGCTGATGTTCCTGATTCTGATCCCTCTCTCTGTTCTCAGGCTCAGGTAGGTGATGGGATGAACCACAGCCAGGTAGCGCTCCACACAGGTCAGGACGTGGAAGAACATCTCTCCATAGAAGTTGAAAGACACAAGAAAGGCCCCCACCAGAAATATGTTGAAATGACAACTGTAGATCCCACAAATCACAAGGACAGACCCAAAGACTCCAATCATCTCCATGGTGACCATGTTGTAGGTGAAGCTGTCAGAGTGACTCATGGTTGCTGCTGAGGAGGTGGAGTGATTTAGTCTCCATTGTTGGAGACCATGATAGATGATGAAGATGCAGAGAGGGAGGAGGAGGAGGATGTAGGTGATACGATATGTGATGTAGATGAAGGAGCTTGGTCTGGAGAAGAAACAATTGATGTATATGGTGTTGTCTGAGTTGACAAATGAAAGATTTCCATGATTAAGGGAGTCATTGGAGGATGAGGAGGAGTTTACCAACATGTCTGAAAGAGGAGAAAATTACAAACAGATTAAATCTAACAATTATTTCTTTTCTTTCCTGTGAAAGAAGGAGATCCTCTGTGTTGCGGTTCTTGATTCATACTGTTGTTTCCTGAGTTCAACTTTTTGCTATTGTTGTTTTTGCTTTGCTCCCAAATATTGAATTAAAAAATAACAAACCAAAAACATTCTTTTTTTAATGAAAGGTGATTTATCAATCAAACTGTGCATTCCAGTTTTATTAAACTACCCAGTTTAGTAAAATCTGCATCAAATGTGTGCAAACATTGAGGTTTTTCTGTGTATTTCAGCCATCCACAATATTGATCATTTTGATTTGAATGAATCTTTATTAGTGTCAGTAATTTCCTCTTTCTTTTAATATTGTATTTCTATGTTAAATATTTTCATTCATATGTTCATTGACTGTCACTTTTTCCATTCATAGAATTCAACACATTTTAATCAGACAACTCTCTAACTAGCAAGTCTAGCATTTTGCCAACATCTTTACATCACATTAACCATTGAATATTTTCTCACTCCATTGATCCAACAGTAAACAGAATTGGAATGATGTCCTGACAAAGATTTGTGTATTCAGATCAATCAGTCATTAATGATGTGCTCTGTGAGTGTTTCTGTGTACATGGTTGTGTTATTTCAGTCACACCTGTGACTGTGGTTTGGTGAAATATGGTGCTTTACAGCAACTATCACACTATTAATAACAGTAGATTTAAACTAAGGAAAATCAAAGTTGTTGTGCAGAGAAATATTCAAATCAAACCATTCAAACTTGTTACTGATTTTAAAGTTCCTCCATTTATTGTATGGCTTCATGTAAATGGTCACATCATGTTTGCTTGACAATATAATCAGTCTTCAATAGTGTTATGAAAGCAAACTGATGACGTTTACTTCTTCTTTTAAGAAAAACAGAAAAAAATCCATCCACACTGAGTGCACTGCTTGTGCATTGACCTTTACAAATAAATATCAAAAGAACACCAACCTTCTGAGAGTTTGTTTCTGAGCTTCCTCCCTCTGAGTGTCTCCTCTGTGGATTCTGAGTGTTTGATCCAAAGCTACTGTACAGACTGTATATTACAGCCCCACCCCACCTCTGTCTGCCTGCATAGGTTCAGTTCAAGTATGTTTCATTTGCATTCAAAACACATTGACTCAATGACAAATGAATGACAACTTGATGAATCACCAAGCGTACCACGATACAAACACATGAAGACATGCACAGAACTTGTGAGGACATTCAGAACTCCTCCTCATCAGTATTATTAGTGTCAGGCTAAACTATCACTTCTGACAATTATAACTGATTTTCTCCTACGATGGAAGCTGTGTAATACGTGCATCTTTGTCACAACAAACTCGTGTATTTTGGTTCTTTTATCGATTCATTATAGGTCTTCTGGAAATTAGACAAAACCCTCTGGGTCAAAAATCTACATACAGCAATATTTGGTCATTAACCATCCACAAGCTTCTAGTCGTATCTTTGACAGAACTGATAGAGTTCAAGTAAATTTGTTGTCTTTCTGACTCAGATTCATTTCTTCACCACAGTCCACAGGTTCTTGACGGGGTCTAAGTCAGGACGTTGGGGAGACCAATCTAAAATCTTAATTATAGCCTGATTTGACCATTTCTTTACCACCATTCATGAGTGTTTTGGGTCATTGTCTTGTTGGAACACCAACTGTTCAAGATCCAACCTTCTAACTAAACCTCTTAGTTTTGTCCTGAAGAATGTTGAGGTAAACGTTCTTCTTCATGATTCCATTTGTTTGTCTAAAGTACCAGTTCCACTGGCACTAAAACAGCCCAGAGCATGATACTGCCACCACCATGCTTGATGGTAGGTTTGGTGTTTTTGGGGTCAAAGGCCTCATCTTCTCTCCTCCAAACATATTTCTGCCCAATGTAGCCAAAAAGCTCAGTTATTGTTTTATCTCCATACAGACCTTTCCTCCAGAAGGTCTTTTACTGATCCATGTGATCAGCAGCAAACTTCAGTGGAGCTTTCAGATTCCACGTCTACAGGAAGAACTTCCTTCTTGCATGGCAGCCTCTCAGTCCATGGTGATGCTCAGCTATGGACACTGACAGCTGTGTCCCAGGAACTTCTAATTCATGACAGATCTGCTTTTTGGTGATTATCGGTTGACTCTTGACCATCCTGATCAGTTGTAACTCAGCAGCAGGTCATAGTTTGTGTTTTCTTCCTGATGGTGGCAGTGACACAACTGGACCATGAGCTTCATTTTACAAACAGCTGTTTGTACAGATTATTTAGGGATCTTTAGCAGCTTTGAAATGGCTCCAAGTTACTTTCTGACTTGTTCAAGTCAATTATTTGCTTTTTCAGGTCTTTGCTGAGCTCCTCACACTTTCCCACTGGAGTGTTTGTATCTGAGTCTAATGAGTGGATCAAATGGTCTCTATTTAAACTGGTTTAGAAATCAGCTGCTGGAGTCAACTGGAATCATTCATAAGAAGTTCAGAGGTTGCAAAGAAGATTGAATTTCCACTGCTTTCGACATCATCAAAACTGATAACTCAAGTTTCCCAAAAACCTTTAATGAATCTATGAAAGAAGCAAATGCATGATTGATTTTTTATGATAAAGATTCATGTGTTTCAATGATTCCATCATAGAAAACTGAGTTATAGGAGTCATTGGAAACTCAGTACTGCCATGATGAATATTTTCTTTACAAGTGGATGAAATTTTTTTTTGTCTGTACATATAAAATACATTCTTACTCAGTATTAGTTTTTTTCATCTTTAGAAATACAGAAAAAACTTGCTGAAGCAGTAACTGTGACTTGAACTGAAGCAAGAAAAGTCCGAGGCACTCTGTACTTACTCAATTAAAAGTCCTTTATTAGCTACATGGACACCACCAACATGTTTCGACACCAAGTCTTCGTCAGGGCAACATTTGTAAATGAACTGAACAGCAGGAAGTCTACTTTTAAAAAACACTTAACAGGAAGTCACATGATCATGTGTGGTCATGTGACTCCACCCAAGTATTCATTCATAAAAGACAAATAAAATATAAACACTTTGGAATATTTTCACAGAGCAATAGGCAAGCATATCATCCATAATGCATAAATAAAGCTCATTATGTAACACTATATTTCAATAATAAACCATGATGCATCATGTTAACATATAGAAGAAAATAAATAATGAAAAAATTACTGACTGCAAGGCACTGTGTGTAGAATAGGAAACAGTGGCATGAAACAGTGAGTAAACCCTCATCATCAAAGACAATCATTCAGAACACATTAATATATTTACAGAAACGGAGAAAAGTCTATTTCTTCATTTAGTCCAGGGAACACAGTTGCTTTCAAAGAGTGGATCCAGAAGGTTTCCCTCTGCAATAATCTTTTCAACCTGTCACCCCCTCGGGGAGTGTTCTCAATAACTTCAATTGCCATGATTGTGAGTTCATTAATGTTTGTGTGGGTCATGTTCTTGAAATGTTTTGCAATCGGATATTCCATGTTTCCTTTACGGATAGCATATTTGTGTTCTGCAAAACGCTCTTTCAGTTTTCTTTTTGTGCGACCAATGTAAAAACACCCACAAACACAGTCCAGTCGGTATACCACATGTGTTGTATTACAGTTTGCAAAAGAACGACATTTAAAAGTGTAGGTGCATGTAGAGTCCATAAAATGTGTAGAACGATTGATCTGTGTGCAATGGACACATGCCCCACATCTGAAGGTGCCAATGGGTTTTTTGAAAAAAGTCTCAAGTTTTGATGCTGGCAAATAGTTTTTGACGATTTTGTCCTTGAGGGTGGGGGCTTTTTTAAAGGCAAACCTGGGGGGCTCAGAGAACAAGGGGCCCAGTGAAGGGTCACAAGCCAGTATGGACCAGTTTTTTGTAATGGCGTTTTTGATTTTGTATGCCATGTTGCTGTACTGTAAAGTACAGAAAATTCTGTTTTTTGTTTGTGATGGAGCTCGCTGTCTCCTTATGAGAAGATTTCTTCTGTCCAAAGTTTTTGCTCGTGTTAGAGCCCCACTCAGTGTCTTTGCTTTGTAGCCCCTTTGAACGAACCGCTGTTGCATTTCCGTAGCTTGGGTATTGAAGTCCGTTTGAGAGTTGCAGATGCGCTTGAGACGTTGAAATTGCCCAAATGGAATGTTTTCAATGAGACTCTTAGGATGGAAGGATTCAGCATGTAAAACAGTATTTCGATCTGTACTTTTTCTGAACAGAGATGTGTGTATTGAGCCTTGTTCATCCAGTGATATTAGAAGGTCCAAGAAGTTTATTTCTTTGTTGCTGAATTCCAAACTGAGTTTGATGTTAGGATTAGTGCTGTTTAAATATTGATGAAATTCTTGAAGTTGTTCTGTTGTACCAGTAAAAATGAAGAAAAGGTCATCAATGTAACGACCATAGTATTTGATGAGCTGTTTGAAGGGGTTTTCAGTGCTGTGCACATACCTCTCTTCCCATAGCCCCAAAAATAATCCCGCATAGTTGGGGGCGTATGAAGCCCCCATGGCAGTCCCCTTGGTTTGTTGGTAGAGACGATCCTGGAATAGGAATATATTGTTATTGAGGGACCATTGGGTAAGAGAAACAACAAATTGTGTCGGAGGAGTCTCGGTGTTTGATCTTTTTTGTAAAAAATGTTCAAGGGCCTCTAGGCCTTCCTGGTGGTCAATATTTGAGTAAAGTGACTCAACATCCATGGTTGCTAAAATAGCATTTGGGGCTTGTTGCATTTCTTGAAGGTCCTTGAGTATATGTGTAGTATCTTGCAAATATGCTTTCAGTGACATTGTTAGGGGTTTGATAACAAAGTCTATATATTGAGAAGCTGGTTCTGTAATAGTGTCAATTCCGTTAATTATTGGTCTACCTGGGGGTGAATGAAGGTTTTTGTGTATTTTGGGAAGAAGATAAAAAGTTGCCAGTTTAGGGTTAGAGGGAGAGAGAAATTCAAATTCATTCTTGTTAATCCACTTATTTTCCAGTGCAGGGTTCAAAATTGCAAAAAGGTCTCTTTTTATGTTCTCAGTGGGGTTCGATTTGAGTGGCACATAATACTGTCTATTGTTTAATTGTTTTTGGGCTTCCATGATGTAATCATTCTTACCCCAATTAAACAATAGACAGTATTATGTGCCACTCAAATCGAACCCCACTGAGAACATAAAAAGAGACCTTTTTGCAATTTTGAACCCTGCACTGGAAAATAAGTGGATTAACAAGAATGAATTTGAATTTCTCTCTCCCTCTAACCCTAAACTGGCAACTTTTTATCTTCTTCCCAAAATACACAAAAACCTTCATTCACCCCCAGGTAGACCAATAATTAACGGAATTGACACTATTACAGAACCAGCTTCTCAATATATAGACTTTGTTATCAAACCCCTAACAATGTCACTGAAAGCATATTTGCAAGATACTACACATATACTCAAGGACCTTCAAGAAATGCAACAAGCCCCAAATGCTATTTTAGCAACCATGGATGTTGAGTCACTTTACTCAAATATTGACCACCAGGAAGGCCTAGAGGCCCTTGAACATTTTTTACAAAAAAGATCAAACACCGAGACTCCTCCGACACAATTTGTTGTTTCTCTTACCCAATGGTCCCTCAATAACAATATATTCCTATTCCAGGATCGTCTCTACCAACAAACCAAGGGGACTGCCATGGGGGCTTCATACGCCCCCAACTATGCGGGATTATTTTTGGGGCTATGGGAAGAGAGGTATGTGCACAGCACTGAAAACCCCTTCAAACAGCTCATCAAATACTATGGTCGTTACATTGATGACCTTTTCTTCATTTTTACTGGTACAACAGAACAACTTCAAGAATTTCATCAATATTTAAACAGCACTAATCCTAACATCAAACTCAGTTTGGAATTCAGCAACAAAGAAATAAACTTCTTGGACCTTCTAATATCACTGGATGAACAAGGCTCAATACACACATCTCTGTTCAGAAAAAGTACAGATCGAAATACTGTTTTACATGCTGAATCCTTCCATCCTAAGAGTCTCATTGAAAACATTCCATTTGGGCAATTTCAACGTCTCAAGCGCATCTGCAACTCTCAAACGGACTTCAATACCCAAGCTACGGAAATGCAACAGCGGTTCGTTCAAAGGGGCTACAAAGCAAAGACACTGAGTGGGGCTCTAACACGAGCAAAAACTTTGGACAGAAGAAATCTTCTCATAAGGAGACAGCGAGCTCCATCACAAACAAAAAACAGAATTTTCTGTACTTTACAGTACAGCAACATGGCATACAAAATCAAAAACGCCATTACAAAAAACTGGTCCATACTGGCTTGTGACCCTTCACTGGGCCCCTTGTTCTCTGAGCCCCCCAGGTTTGCCTTTAAAAAAGCCCCCACCCTCAAGGACAAAATCGTCAAAAACTATTTGCCAGCATCAAAACTTGAGACTTTTTTCAAAAAACCCATTGGCACCTTCAGATGTGGGGCATGTGTCCATTGCACACAGATCAATCGTTCTACACATTTTATGGACTCTACATGCACCTACACTTTTAAATGTCGTTCTTTTGCAAACTGTAATACAACACATGTGGTATACCGACTGGACTGTGTTTGTGGGTGTTTTTACATTGGTCGCACAAAAAGAAAACTGAAAGAGCGTTTTGCAGAACACAAATATGCTATCCGTAAAGGAAACATGGAATATCCGATTGCAAAACATTTCAAGAACATGACCCACACAAACATTAATGAACTCACAATCATGGCAATTGAAGTTATTGAGAACACTCCCCGAGGGGGTGACAGGTTGAAAAGATTATTGCAGAGGGAAACCTTCTGGATCCACTCTTTGAAAGCAACTGTGTTCCCTGGACTAAATGAAGAAATAGACTTTTCTCCGTTTCTGTAAATATATTAATGTGTTCTGAATGATTGTCTTTGATGATGAGGGTTTACTCACTGTTTCATGCCACTGTTTCCTATTCTACACACAGTGCCTTGCAGTCAGTAATTTTTTCATTATTTATTTTCTTCTATATGTTAACATGATGCATCATGGTTTATTATTGAAATATAGTGTTACATAATGAGCTTTATTTATGCATTATGGATGATATGCTTGCCTATTGCTCTGTGAAAATATTCCAAAGTGTTTATATTTTATTTGTCTTTTATGAATGAATACTTGGGTGGAGTCACATGACCACACATGATCATGTGACTTCCTGTTAAGTGTTTTTTAAAAGTAGACTTCCTGCTGTTCAGTTCATTTACAAATGTTGCCCTGACGAAGACTTGGTGTCGAAACATGTTGGTGGTGTCCATGTAGCTAATAAAGGACTTTTAATTGAGTAAGTACAGAGTGCCTCGGACTTTTCTTGCTTCAGTTCAAGTCACAGTTACTGCTTCAGCAAGTTTTTTCTGTATTTCTATTCATCCGCGGGCCTGGTCCTTGTAGAGCACCTGCTTTTTACCCATTGTTCACACCTGTTTTGGAGCCATAAGCAGCACTCAACAATCCTCCCCTTTTTTTGCAAAGTTTTTTTCATCTTTGTTTCATTATTGTTCCATATAAAGTTATAATCTGACTGAAGAAATTGAAATGATCCTAATTCTTTAATTAGAAGTTAAATTAATGAATCACCTCAAGTATTACCTCTGTTGTTAATGATTGTTTGCATGACAGTCCAACAAGAAATTAAACCACATGTCTGCTTTTCTAAGTGATCATTTATCTACAGGCTCAAATTTTAGTAAAATGACAAGAACAGCCGCTCTGGACTCAGTCACTTCATTTGATGTGAATACACACCAGTCACCGATTATGTAAAAGTCTTTTGAATTCTGCAAAACGTTCATTTTAATAAACAGATCATTAACCGCTGATGTATTGTTGAACAAGGCTCTGGTTTCTGGTCCTGGACGAAACATATAAAACCTCCACCTGCTACATAATGACACTCACTGATGTTGTAAAGTTGTGTATATGTGGATCAGATGTCAGTTTCCAACAGTCTGTGATTCTGTAACGCAGCAGGAGGAAGATCAGAAAGAAACTCTGCTGACAAGGTGAGAGTCCTTTAAATCTGTGATCATGTTTAGTTCATGTTGTTTGGAGCTGAAATAAAACTATTTTATTATTGATTCATGTGAGGAGATGATTGTAAGGATCTGTGAGTGACAGGAGCTAACTAATCTTTGAAACATTAGTTGTTTTTTTTAATTAAACTATCTTTCTATCATCATGATTGGAATGTTTTCTTCTTAAATAGAAGAGGTTCAGTCCTTCCTCCAAATCAAATGTGTAGTAACTCGTGTATAAAGAGTATTTCAGCAGAAAGAAAATAAACTGACAGCATGTAACTGGACTTTTCAGAAAAAATAGTTTGTGTTATCTGCAAATGGTGGAAATTAAACTTTTTCTTGAGTCCATACCAGTGTTGGAAGGAGGGCTGTGAAGGTTTTGCATATTTAGTCAGTTCACACTTCATCATTATTTTATCCGGTTCATTTCTTCAGGCAAATGTTGTCCTGGTTCTCTCCTTTTCCAGGGAGATCAGAACCCAAACTGAGGACCAGAACACAGAACCTTGTTCAACAATACGTCAGCAGTTAATGATCTGTTCATTAAGGTGATCATTTTGCAGAATTCAAATGACTTTTACATAATCAGAGACAGGTGTGTATTCAAATAGGATAAAGTGACTGAGTCCAGAGCGGCTGTTCTTGTTATTTCATTCAAATATGAGTCTGCAGATAAATGATCACTGAGAAAAGAAGACGTGTGGTTTAGTTTTCTTGTTTTGTTTCAGGCAGGGCTTGTTGGACTGTCATGCAAATAATCATTAATCACAGATTAACTTCTGGAATTACAGAAACTTCATTTCTGTTTGTATTTCTCTTCTTTGTTCTTTTCAGTTTAACAAATTCAATTTTAAAATCTGGTGACAATTAAACACAGTAATAAAGGAGCAAAGAGGGTGACAGACAGCAGCACAGACAAATAAATAAAGACCAGAGGATGAGAGAGATGACAAATGAGGAGAAGGGAGAGAGAGCAATGTTACCTTCAACAAAGCAAACATCCTCATCCTCATCAATGTAGGGAGATAAAAGGAGGAAGGACAGATCCAGAGGTGATCTACGCTCATCCTGCAGTGGATAAAATGTCCATCATGGCAGCAGGTGTGTGTTTTAATGACAATCAGTTTGTCATTGTCACAGTGTGGTTTTGGGTTTTTTAGTTTTTAATGCAAACGAAACATATCTGAATTAAACGTATGGAGACAGTGGGACTGATATACAGTCTACAGTATATTTGGATCTAACAGAATCAGACACAGAGTGAGGAAACTCAGAAACAATCACTCAGAACGTTGATGCTCTAATGAACTGATGATAGTTTTTACATTGAACCCATTTGATTGTCGTATCTTTTTCTCTTCCAGATGTCAGTAAACTTCTCCTCATCCTCCAACGGCTCCTTTCTTCATCCAAACCCCTCCTCCAACAACCTCATGTCTCCATCCATGAACTGTTACACCACCAGACCAGGTTCCTTCATCTACATCACATATCGTATCACCTACATCCTCCTCCTCCTCCCTCTCTGCATCTTCATCATGTATCATGGTCTCCAACAATGGAGACTAAATCACTCCACCTCCTCAGCAGCAACCACGAGTCACTCTGACAGCTTCACCTACAACATGGTCACCATGGAGATGATTGGAGTCTTTGGATCTGTCCTTATGATCTGTGGGATCTACAGTGATCATATGAAGATACTTCTGGTGGGGACCTTTCTTGTGTATGTCGCCTGGTATGGAGAGATGTTCTTCCACGTCCTGACCTGTGTGGAGCGCTACCTGGCTGTGGTTCATCCCATCACCTACCTGAGCCTGAGAACAGAGAGAGGGATCAGAATCAGGAACATCAGCATCAGCTGTGTCTGGATGATTTGTTTCGTACAGACAAGTCTGGTGACGATCGATGACGTTGTCATTGTTGTTAATTTCTGTCTCTTGATATTATCAGTCACAGTCGTCTCCTTCTGCAGCGTTTCTGTTCTCTGTGTTCTGATTGGTCCAGGTCCAGGGGAACAAGGTGGGGGCAGGAAGAGGGTTGACCAATCAAAGCTGAGGGCATTCTACACCATTCTGGTCATACTGGGAGTACTGGTGGTGAGGTTTACTTGGAGTCTTGTTTGGTCTGTGCTGAATGTGTTGGAAAGAGATGCTGACTGTGTGCTAATTACCAGTGGTGCCTGGTTGAATCTTCCCAGCTGTCTGGTGTTGCCTCTGCTGTTTCTGCACAGAGCAGGAAAACTAATGTGTTGTAGGAAAAATATCCAGTGAGACGATGGACTAAATTAGGGAAAAACAAAAACATTTTCAGAACAAGAGACCAGCTCTCTGTCTGTTTAAACACATTTCACAGTGATGAAATAACAACATGTGGAGTGTGAGCTTCCTAAATGATGATAAATGACAGATTCCATGCAGCAGCTGGTTGTCTGCATTTTATGACAAATGGTTCAAGCGTCACCTCTTTTCCAAAAGTTTTGATGCAAAATTGGACAAAATCAATGCCCTCAAACAAACAAAAAATTTTACGTCTCTCCTGTTATTGTTAACACATTTCTCACATTTCATGTGACTTTTCTTCCAATAAAAATCAGAAATGATTATTTAACTCCACAAAAAAAAACAAAAAAGCTAATTAAAAAACATTAATATCACCAAAACTATGGTTTCTAACCCTGAGATGCTCCAGTCATTAGACCCTACACTTCCATAAGTGGGTCAAAAATAACCTGTGTAAGGATCAACCTATTTTTATGCCATTTTGTCATTTTGGTTAAGAATAATAATTTGAACTATTGTTTGTATTATATCTTTGTCCACATAAGAATGATTTCATGTTTGAAATATGTTTATTTTTCATCTTATAACAGATTTTGAAAAATTTGATGATTGAAAAAGAAGAATATTACATAGAACAGCAATACAAAAATGTCAACATCCATTTTGTTGACATTTTTCCGCTCTTTTCCTACAGCTGTTATTAATCTCCATCATTCCAAGTTTGTGTATCAACTCTTGTATGATACTGTCAGTGATAAAGAGTTTGGGGTAGTAATACAAATATTACAATTTATTCAAAAGTATAAAAAATAACTTAAAAATTTAAATGGAACGATATTAAAACATGTTTTTAAGGAATAACTGGAAAATGAAATTACAAAGATATTGCAAGAGAACGAGCTCACCGGGTCATTTTTGACCCACTGATGCATCTAAGAGTTAAACAAAAAATATTTCACTTGACAAACTTTAAATTCATCAACTTATTATCATTTCCGTCAGTTCTGTCAGAAATGTTCAGAGCCCAAATTTATCCTCCTCTAACAAATATATAAATGTTTTCCAGTAAGATCGAGCCTCCGATTGAAGAATTTTTTGTGTTGTGTGAAAAAATATTTATTTCTGTGATGGATTAAAAAATGAAAAATATTGAAATATTTCAAACAATGTTCCTTTGAATTCATGTCATTTTACTCTTTGCTTTTTTATCAATATTTGCACCATTGATTCATATTTTCCTGCTTCTCTGACATTCTGTAAACACATCGGCCTACAGTTTTATGTCAATTTGTAATCCTTCTTGTGTTTTGTTGTAGTTTTGTGAAAGAGAAGTTGTTTCAGAGCTTTTGCTGCTTAAATAAAATAAAGAATCCTAAATGAATGACTTAAATATTAAATTTGCTGTGCCATCCTGAAAATTCTACACAGAACCTCTTTCTGTTGTGATCCAACACTGTAGAAGTTGATACTGCTCTGTCTTCATAAACAAACATACAAACAATCCACCAACACTACAGAGAGAAACCATATAGATGTCAGGAGTGTGAGAAAACTCTGAACACTTTTTACCTGGTGAAAAATCTCAGAAATTTCATTCTGGAAGTCAGCCATCCAGCTTTGAGTAGTGTGACAAAACATATGGAACATTTTGAGAATAAACCACCCATTAGAAAATTCTCTCTGGAGAGAAACCACCACTTTGACCACTGTGAGAAGATTTTATCATAGAATTTAGACAACTTGACAGTTGACCAACACATCATCCAGCTGTGACCAGTGGAAGAGCTTTCCATAGCTCATGTTGTCATGCCAGAATCATCCACTTCTGCAGACTGGGAGTCATTGTTATGATCTCTGCTTCAGCCTCCGCCCTTCTTCCTCCTTTTCTCTCTTTTTCCTTCTTTCTCCCATTGTCCCTCATCTGTTTCTGTTTTGACCTGTCTCTCTTTGTCTCCCTCTGTCTGTCTGTCTGTCATCTCTCCCTCCTGTCTCTCTCTCCCTGCTTCACCTGCCTGCACTCTATTTGCTGATTACTGCAATGAGTGTCACCTGCAGTAATTAGTCGACTCCACTCACCTGTTCTCTACCTCACCTCCAGTATTTAAGCTCTGTGCTTTCATTCACTCCCTGCTGGATCATAGATTCACATCCCTTCATAGATTCTGTTGCCTTCCTGGATTCTGTTTCTCCCCACCAAGCCTTCCACCTCTGGACTGCTTCAGCCCCTCCTGGATTTCCGCCACAATATACTTGTTTGCTTAAAAGAAGCTTGCCACCAATGGGATAAATGATGTAAAAGTTTCTTGAAGTCACAAAACACTCACCGTCCTTGAACGTCTCCAATAATGCAGCAGCTGAGTCTCCCTCCTGTTGCTCGCTGGTGTGGTGCCAGTAAATAGCTTCCATTAAACCTCTTCCAACACCTCCTGGTTGACCCACGCCGGCCGTTGTGGTCCTTGGTGAACCAATAGTCATTTTTGAGCTTTTTCAGCTTCTCTCTACACTGCTTCTGTCCTCTTTATATACAGTCTACTGTATATGTGAGCGGCCATCCGCTCAGAGACCTCCTGATAAACTTTCTCTGTCCAGCTCCCTCTGTATTCTTTGGTCCGCCACCAAAGACAGAAAAGTCTCGACCTCTTCATTCACCCACAGTACAGGTCTGGCTGTCATATTAAAATTATGAAGACAGAGAGGTCCGTGAAGAGCAATGCACACCCTCGCTGTTTAGTTTTTTTTAAATGCCGGTTTTGTTTTCGTGCTGGAGTCGCTCTCGTGTGTCGTCACTCCCTGTCCAATCAGTGGCCTGCACTCCTGTCCAATCAGTGGCCTGCACTATGTAGACGTCACATCTCGGCTCACTTCATCTCGGTTGGAACCTCAGCCGAGAAGGTACGGAAAATCGTACTTGATACCATGCACTAATCCATATGGAAACGCTCGCAAACAAAGACGAGCCGAGCCGCACCGCGCCGAGTAGGTGCTTGTGGAATCGCGGCATTGGATTCTGTTTTGCTCCTGTCTGTTCATGGATTTTCCCCAGCCTGTTTTCCCCTCAGTTTTCAGTTTTCCCCATCTTGAGCACCTCTCCTTAGCTTAGTTTTGTTAGTTCAGTTTAGTTTTGAAGACTTCCGTTTTTGTATCCATGGTGTTTGTAGAGTTTTGAGTAGTTTGGTTTAGTTCAGTGTCCCCAGTCCAGTTCTTCATTTCTGTATTGGTTTAGTTATCTTGTAAAATAAAACCCGTTGCTATAATCACCAGCCTGCCAGGTTCTCTGTGTCTGCGCCTGGGTTCTCCAGCTCCCTCCCATAACACTCATCTTGTCAGGCAGTGTTTTGGTGCATCCACAGGCATTCATAGTACCATCTGTAAATGTCTTCTCCCCAACATCTTTTGTTCTAAAGTAACCCCATATCATCATCATCATCATCATCACCATCATCATCACATGTTCATCTTTGTTCTTTACTGATGGGACTGTCCATTCACTGTGATAGTCCTGGTTCACACAGAACACAAATGTTTGTCTCATGTGACCAAAGAACATGTTTTCACAATTCTTTAGGCTTTAATCTCATAGTTTTGTGCCAGAGAACAAGTAAAGGTGTTTTTTTCTTGAACAGTGACTACAGAGTGTGACATTCTATATCGTTCTTGTTACCATGTGAACTGTGGGAGACGCCTGTGCCTAGTGTGAGGGACTTGTCCATCTGGTTTTCAGAGCTACGCTGTGTGAGTAGAGTTAGAGTTAGCAGCTCTGATTTGTGCTACTCCGTCTCGTTGTGTTACTACTGTGTGTCCACTGACTTTCTCATTGATCACAGTTGTTTTTTACTTGTGTGTCAGTTATTGCAGGTGCATTTATTTTTGATGCACTGTTTTCGATCTGGTACTTTCAGTAGTCTTTGACAAGTAGTTGTTTCTGATTTTCCATATACAATGAAATATTAAATTTGTTAACTTGAAAGTAATGTAATTATAGCGGACGAACAAAAGAAAGAATCGAAGCTGTATTTGAGTGCATCCAGATCATTCTGTGTGCTTAATGAGTGTTTCTGTGCTCATGGTTGTGTATTTTATTCACATCGGTGACTGCAATTTGGTGATTCTTTACAGGAGCAGTCACATTATTGTTGGCATATTTTCTGAGAAGACTGATGTTGGTGTGCTTAATTCTATTTTAAATACACCCATTCAAAGTTACATACATAGAAGCATGTAAAACATTTTTCATCATTGTTTAAGCAGGATTATTTATTGAAGCAGAATCAACATAACAGGTTTTGTGCGTTTTATACATTAAACTGGTATTAATTTGAAATAAACAACACATTTAGATACCAGAAAGAAAAAACAATAACTGCCATATCATCATTGTAGCTTTCTAACAATTTTGAAACTACAAAGCTAAATAAAAAGAAAATTACAAGGTAGAATCCATTTTGTAAGTACAGATATGAGTTGGAAAAAGTGACAAAGTTAAATTTTTCAGCTTTGGATGAGAGTCCTGGTGAAGATTGCCATGTTACCTTTTATGATCATGTTGTCCTGTTGGTGTTAGAAGTTTGTGTTTTAAGTGAAGACCAAGCCAGAGGATGTTTTAAATGGGAAACTTTCAGCAATTTTAATGTGCATAACAAATTTGAAAGATAAAATGTGGGCTCTGTTTGTTGTTCTGCCCCCAAGTTTCAGAGAAATTAAACCATGCAACCTTAATTCCGTTTTCATTCATTCATTACCTGGTTGCATGTCATTAATATTGTGAAAGGGTGTATTTCAAACCAAACATGATATTTTACAAAACTCAATGAAGAACCTAAAACTAAAGTCCAAACTAAATGATAAAATAATTGAAGCACACGAAACATGAACCTCACTTTCATGAGAGAAAGTTCTGTGACTTTCTCATTGGATGTTTTTCTTCCTGTTCTGTGTAGAAACAGCAGAGGTAACACCAGACTACTGGGAAGATTCTCCCAAAAGCTGAACACCATTACCATGCATTTACCATGAATTATCGCTCCATCATTCCAAACATAGACTACAGACCAAACCAAATTCATAGAAAACCGCAACACCAGTACTCCCAGTATGACCATAATGGTGTAGAATGCCCTCAGCTTTGATTGGTCAACCCTCTTCCTGCCCCCGCCCTGCTCCTGAATTTGTTCTAAATTTTGACTGTTGTTCTGACTGGCATGTTTGTGCAATGTTCTGTACAATTTAGACCACAGGAAGTGTAGATCAAGGCACCCAGTGAGGTTAGAGCACAGGAGGTGACTTCCAGACTGAGCCAGCCCGAGGTATTGTGTGATTGTAGCTGGTTACCTTAACCCACAGGTATGTATTTTTAAATGGAGTTGTATGAAGTTGTTGAAATTTAGTTTATAATAAAAGATTGTATTGATTCAAGTACGGTTTCGGTCTAGGTGTATTAGGCTTAATGAAGAGAAGTAGGTCATCAGCACTGAACAATACCTTCTGCTCAAAACCATCCCTACCGTCCCAGCAAGAGGTTCAATAGCAAAACCAAAGGGACAGCAAGAAATTCAGTTTTGTGCCTCTGAAAAGAAGAACGTTTTTGGCTCTGATTGAGGAAAGTGGGGAAGAGTACAGCGGTTGATCCAAGCTATGAACTTGTGTCCAAGGACAAATTTCTTCAGAGTGCAGAAAAGATAGCTCCACTCCACCCTGTCAAATGCTTTTTATGCATCTAAGGGTATGACCATTTTAGGGTCATTTGAGTTTGAAGGGTTCAACGTTACAATAAAAAGTCATCTCACATTTGAAAATGCATATTGACCTGATTGAAATGACACTGGTCACAGTGGATGTTTTTTGATCATGAACTGTCCTTATAAGAGCTTGACGCAGCATCAATTGGATTGTTTGACTTTGACTCGGCTACTCCAGAACCTTCATTTAGGTATTTTTGAGCCACTCGGAGGTGGACTTCTTGTGTGTGTTGGGGCTTTGTCTTCCTGCATCAACCACTTGTGTTGAACTTTTTTTTAAGCAAATGCTGGACAAAACTTTGTTCTCTTTGGTCAGTAGTGGTTTAATCCTTGCAACTCTAACTTGATGCCATTTACACAAATCTCATCCACACCTGGAGCTTTGACGAGGAGCTTCTTAAATACCTCTGCATCCTGAACTGTGGATGTGGACGAAGATTTCCCAGAGTCTTTAGGTTCAGAATACAGACTGTGTGAGTGTTAACAAAATTATCAATATTGATACCAAATTATTAGGACACTAGCAGATCTGACTGTGATTACAGCTGTATATTCTGTTAATTGAACATGTTACTGAATTACTGTATTCTACTGGTTTTAAAATAATTTCATTGCTTTCATTGCTTCAAACTGATAAGTATCACATAGAAGGCTACAAGTCAGTGTGAACACCTTTAAATATTTTTCTCACATAAAGAAGAAACTAGATTTCAAAACAAAAATAAACAGTTTACGAAAAGCTGCATAAACTGCAGTCCAAGAACTGCAGATCTGATGCTTTTATTTTGAAGGTCTCATTTTACCTCGATATTTTATTTATTTATTTTTTTTGCGGCTGAAGCTCAGATTGCGGACTGAAGAGCAGCAAGATGACAGCTGACTGATCTGTGAAGTTTGCTGTGAACAGATAAGTTGAAGGTTTCTGCAGATCTTCGTTATTAAATCAAACGCAGCTTCTCAGTTTAGCATCTCGGTGTTTTACATAGTCGGTGATGTCGAGAATATTTCACTTTCTGAATCTAAAGTTTGGCATAAATTGTGGTTTATTAAGCCTTTATTTGCGTAGTTACATCTTCAGATGTTTTTTTCTTAAATTTAAGGTGAAAACATGACGCAGTGTTTGTGTTGACATCAGTGAGTTAAAACAGGGCGTGACTTCATGATAGTCTGTGGAGGGAGGAGGAGAACTGGACAGAATTCTTTTATTGTCTTTGTACAGTTACAACAAAACAAGCAGCGATCCTGTCAGTAAATTCACATTTTAAAGCTGCTTTACTCTCCTTTATATGCCGCTTTACAGGGGCGGATCTACTGGGGTGGCAACACCAGTTCTGAACGATCTAATTCAAAAATATATGTATATAAAAAGTTGTGGCCGGCTGGAAAGAGCGAAAGTCCAGAGAGGACGAATAAGGAGCGAAAATCAAAGCTAAACACATAAAGGTAAATTAACTCTGTGACTCCAGCTGTGAAATCTCTGATCTCATTACCTCCTGATAGACACACAGAGACAGACATTAACACAAATAAGCAGATATAGCACTGATACATCCCATAAACTGTCCATATTTCACTTTCTTACTTTGGTAAAGTATATTTTATTTGTAGTATTTCATGCCACTGTACTCCTGTCTGAAGTGAGCACCACCTCCAGACTGAATTGTCTTCCTTCTTTCTTCAACTCTTTCCAGCCCTCTATAAAATTCCTCCACTTCACTGAAATAGTAGACAGATGACATTATCACTGCAGGGTTCACAGAAATACTGCTACCTCTTATAGTACACCTTTACCTTTATGGAGCTCATAAACAACAGCAGCAGAGGAATCCAGCATTAATACACCTCTGATTTAAACTGGGACCAGTTCAGACACCTGGAACTTTATTAACATCATTAAAACTGCAAAACCATTAAACATTCACACTGAAGGTTGTTGCTGCTTTATGTAGTGAGATTATTTCATGTTTCTATCATCTGATGAAGGATTAATTAATTTGCTGGCTGGAGTTAATTATCATCATCTGGAGCTGGACTGATAAAATCTGGCTCTGACTCAATGAAACAAATCAGCAAACAAGCCAAGTTGGTTTTACAGCAGCTGTGACTACACAAAAGTGGTCGTTCAAACATAATTTGTTTCTCAGTTTAGCAGGTTCACAACAGCAAAAATGTTTAAAATGTTTTATAACGTTACTATCTAATATAACTAATAAAACGAGAACTCACATCGTGGCCGTCTTCCATCATGGAGATAAATGCTGCTACTTGGTTTGGCATCAAGGAAACACAAACACCGGAGTCGTAGAGGAAGCAGACATCTCCAGCTGTGCAGACACACCCTTCTCCACTCATGTGGACAGCAAAGCCTGAAAGGAAGACACCAGTTAGACTAACTTTTTGGGGATAATTTTTACAGCCTAAATGAAGAGAGCATCCCAGAGAGGAGATGGAGGAGGAAGAGTTCAGAGAGAGAGAAAGAAATGAAGGCATGCAGAGCTCAGACAGAGAAAAGGAAATCAGAGACTATCTCTGGTCCAGCTGGTCCACATGCTATGAATATTACTTTAGTTTTATATATCTGAGTAAGAGGTACACCTGTCACAATCATTACCTTTTTGGACAAAATATTCACACAGTAATATAACTGTACACAATGTACTAAAGACTAACAGTGTCTAATTTCACAAAGTGTTTGCTTGCAAGACGAGCCACAGTTTCCAGTGAGACTGGGCCTTTGCATGTACGTTGCTAGCTAACGTTATGTCATGGAGCTAGATAGAATAGATTAGATAGATAGACACTTTATTAATCCTGAGGGAAATTCATGACTTACTTTTTTGATCAGTGAGGTTTGAATAAATGTGAAGCTAAAGCACATCTAACAGACTCACTAATGACTTGAAGCAGTGAACATGATGTGAGGAGCAGAGTCTGTGTTGACTGGTGTCAGAAACATGAACCCCACAAACTCCCACTGACATCCTGCCTCAGGATCAGACAGCTGATGCTGCCCCCTGGTGGAGAGTTGCAGCACCAACACTGAAGCTGGAACTCCTCTCAGTTTGTACAGCATCATTATTAGTCTCTGGTGATTCCAGCTGTACATTTTATTAACATACGTCTGACTCTGCAGAATAATGCTGGAAGTCGGCTGCATTTGCTGAAAACTGTATGAGTTGTTTCTACTAATTTTCTGTAAATGTGATGAGATAGAAATTACACTGACCAGGACAAGATTATCTGCAGGAAAAGAAACTTTCCACCAACATCTTTCAGATCATTAATTGTGTCTCCAGCAGGTTTGTGCTGCTCAGTCATGGATCTAGATCTCACCATCATCCATCATGCTGCAGGAAACACCATTTTAGGATGAAAAGTGTTTGAGTCAGACTTCAGTTTCACATCAGTGACAACACAGATCTCTGAAGAAACAGGATGAGTGTTTGGGAAACACATCTCAGTGGTCGACACTCCAGGAATCTGAGACAGCGAGGACACTACAGAGGACATTAAGAACTACTGTCAGCATCTACTGAAGTCCAACAAACAATGTCTGTTCCTGGTGGTTCTCAGCATCAGGATGTTCACTCTGGAGGATCAGAAGGCTGTAGACACAGCTCTGAAGGTGATGTTGGGGTTTAAAAAGAGTTTCCTGCTCTTCACAATTAGAGATAAACTAAAGGGTAGATCATTGACAGATTTCATCTTTGCAGAAAATGAAGGTAAACTCCCAGATGTAGAGAGGATGTTTTCAGAGGCATCTCACCTCTTCAACAATGAGGATGGAGATCAGGAACAAGTCCAAGATCTGCTGCTGAAGACCAGAAACCTTGGAGACCAACAACCACTGGACCCAGCAGGTAGACTGTGATGGAGCTCCTCAACATTGATTAAAAACCCCATGACTCTGGGTGATGTCAGCCAGTGACTGAAGCTGGTCATTATTTCTAAATCAGATGGTTGAAGAAACTTGTAAAAGTAACATCAGGAGAGAGCAGCTTAGAAAGTCAGATTAAAACATGCTGCATTAAAACTAACAATGATAATAAACTACATACAGTACTTCAATGTGCTGCTTCACATATTTTAGGCAACAAAACCTTAAATTACTGTCTACTGACATTTCAGTACCACAACCTGTTCAATAATGTGTTTTTAATCTGCTCTGTCTTCCAGCTGGTTTGGAGGTTCAGAGGAGGATCGTTCTTCTTGGTCTACCTGGAGTTGGGAAGAGTGCTTCAGGAAACACCATCCTGGGATCTGAGAGCTTTAAATCAGCCTGTAACTTTAACTCAGTCAGTACAGAGTGTGTTTCTGAATCAGAATCAGTGGATGGTCGGCTGCTCCAAGTGGTCGACACTCCAGGATTCACTGAAGAAGTTCTGAATCCTGAGCAGCTTTACGAGGAGATCATGAAGACGTTAGTGGAGGCCAGTCCAGGACCACATGTCTTTGTTATTGTGGTCAGAATAGGAAGCATCTCTGCAGCAGACCAGAGACTGTTTGAGTTACTGCCCAAACTGTTTGGAGGAGATGCCTCTAAGTACACCATGGTGCGCTTCACTCATGGAGATGACCTGAGAGGTAGCTCCATGGATCAGCTGATCCAGTCCAACAGCTGTGTGTCTGATCTGGTGTCCATGTGTGATGGGAGGTACTGTGTGTTTGACAACACTCAGAGAGGAAGGAGGCTGCAGGTCAGAGAGCTGCTGAATAAAATAGATGAGATGGTTGCAGCTAACGGAGGAGAACACTGCACCTCTGACATGTTCAGGATGGCTGAGACCTTCATCAGAGAGGAAAAGAACCAAGCAGCTCAGTCAGCTGGTAGTAATCGTCCAGGTCAGTCAGGTGGAGCCAGAGAGAAACCAGATAAGTATTCAGCATGGGAAAGTATAATACCTTATGTAATAGGTTTTGGGGTGGCAGGTGGAGTGGCAGGTTGGGTTGCAGGTGTATTGACAGACAAAATGGTAGTTGGGGTGGTAATTGGGATGGTAATTGGGTGCTATATCTGCTTATTCGTGTTAATGTTTGTCTCTGTGTGTCTATCAGGAGGTAATGAGATCAGAGATTTCACAGCTGGAGTCACAGAGTTAATTTACCTTTATGTGTTTAGCTTTGATTTTCATTTAATGTTATTGTATAAGATAAATATAAATATCTGTCCCCAGAGTTGTCCGTGTGTAGCCATTACAGATGATTTCATTATTATTTTATCTGATAATTAGACAATTTGTCCAAATGCAAGTCTTAGCAACCAAGTTATGATATTGTAATAAGTATTATTTGGGTGAATTAAACCTTTAAAATCTTAGGTAGGACATGAAGTAGTACTTTGTGTGGAATACTTGGTGTAGTCCTTAAAGTTCAGTCTCCAGCTCTGTAGACAAACTTTCTGGGGCCAAAATAAAAGTCGCTCTGACTCCCCCAATTGGGGAGATATGCGAAAATCAAAACTTCCCCTCGTGGGATTAATAAGGGATAATTTAAAAAAAAAAAAAAAAAAAAAAAAAGAATAAACCTTTTAAATTCTAAGTATATTTTGAGTGAAATCGTCCTTTAGAACCGTAAGTTGTGCATTTATTGTGCACTTTAGTGGTCATCTATGGTGGCAGCTGTCTTTAATAATGCACTAAATGTGCAGCTTCCGGGTCTGCAGCCAACATTTTTAATGAATGAGGTGAACTGAGGACAGCCCCTCCTCAGGGCGGGAGCAGCAGACTGTACAGGACAACCCAGCATGGTGCATTCACAGACACATGGACATCGGAGATTCGCTCCTTATTCGTCCTCTCTGGACTTTCGCTCTTTCCAGCCGGCCACAACTTTTTATATACATATATTTTTGAATTAGATCGTTCAGAACTGGTGTTGCCACCCCAGTAGATCCGCCCCTGTAAAGCGGCATATAAAGGAGAGTAAAGCAGCTTTAAAATGTGAATTTACTGACAGGATCGCTGCTTGTTTTGTTGTAACTGTACAAAGACAATAAAAGAATTCTGTCCAGTTCTCCTCCTCCCTCCACAGACTATCATGAAGTCACGCCCTGTTTTAACTCACTGATGTCAACACAAACACTGCGTCATGTTTTCACCTTAAATTTAAGCAAAAAACATCTGAAGATGAAACTCGACAGAAACCTTCAACTCACCTCCACACAGCAAACAGTCGCTTCACAGATCAGCTGTCAGCTGCTCTTCTGTCTGCAGTCTGAGCTTCAGCTGTAAGAACAGCTAGATGAGACCTTCAAAATAAGAGCATCAGCTCTGCAGTTCTTGGTCTGCAGTTTTTGCAGCTTTTCCTTAAACTCCTCATATTTGTTTTGAATTCCAGTTTGTTCTTAATGTGAGAAACATATTTAAAGGTGTCCACACTGACTTGTAGCCTTCTGTGTGGGATATGAGAGTCAGCATACTTATCAGTATGAAGCATTAAAAGGTTGTGTAGAAAAACAACAGGATTGTTCAACTGGACTTCTCTGGTAGGTTCTTGAAGGCGTTCCACTGCTCATCCAAGATGAAGAGAAGTCCAGCTGATTTCGATTGAAGCTCCTTCGATTAATGTGACCTGGATGACTGAGCCCTTGTCCACACGTAGCCGGGTATCTCACAAAACGAAGATATTTTTCTACGATTCGGCCTATCATCCACACGAAAACGCAGATTTACGTCATCAAAAACGATTCTTTTTAAAAACTCCGACCAAAGTGAAGATTTGCGAATTCTCCGTTTTATGCGTCTGCATGTGGACATCAGTAAACGGGGTTTTGCGTTTCGAAACGTCACCGCCTGCGACAAAATATGTTCTTACGTCACATATGCGACCTGTGTTTACATTCGGTAACAGTATGGATGCTCTCACAAGGTTTTGGACGCTGTTTCTTGTACAGGCGCTTTTTACTTGCTTGTTTTTACAAGCCCAGATACTGCTCCACATTCAACAACACAGGCGAAGGACGACGTTAAGGACGGTTATTCTCCACCACCTTGCTAGGATTTGGGGAACTACTGCCACCTAAAGGTCCGGCATGCTTATGAATGTGCTGAAAAACGCACTTACGCGGTTAGGTGTGGATGAAGTTTTTTTCTAAAAACGAGGTGGTGTGTACGTAAGTTTTTTTTAACTAACAGGATTGTTCTGATCTATGATTTACTAAAAATGGGTCCAAAATGACTTTGTCTTCAAACTTTTAAAAATTTCTTCAAAAAGTAGGAATAATTCACAGTTACAGTTTTAGAAACATTTGTGCTCTGTAGCGGTGGATTTGTACTACTGGCTAAATTCAGTAAATGTTTACAACGTTAAACATGCATAAATAAAAATGTTTACAACGTTAAACATGCATAAATAAAAATGTTTACGTTAAACATGCATAAATATATATGTTTACAACGTTAAACATGCATAAATATAAATGTTTATAACGTTAAACAAATGAAACGTCATAAAACAAACAGCCCTCTCGGTGCAGCCTCCGGCTCTGCAGACACATACTATCGCTTCATTTGCCTTTTCTCTCAGTAGAAGTAGTACCTTAAATTGGCCACAGGGTGGTAGCAGAAGGTCGCTGTTGTCCCTAACATTGAGTTTGACAGGGTTTTTAGTGTGCGGAAAAGTGCTCGGGGTGGCCATCTTACCGAGATACGCCATCTTTTCTTTGTCTTGCCTTCACCCAGTCTGGTATGGATGCAACAATCAAGCTAGAGCAAACAAACTGTAAATGAGGTATTTTGATACTAAGGTCCACCACAGAAGTGCGGAAGTAGACGAAAAGCATCAAACTTCTTTGAACCACATAGAAATCGATTTTACGGTGAGTAATGGCTGCTCTTCAAGGTTTTACCTTAGCATGCTAACACTAGCAAAGTGAAGCTAAAAACACGTGACCCCCGTAATCTTTCTAAAAACCACCCGGGACAACTTTGAGGAATTAAACGATTTTCCATTAACATTTGTTAGCTGTTTCACGTGTTTACTGAGTTGTATGTGGTCGCTACTTGAGTAATTTACTGTGTAAAATGAAGGATCACCACTGGGCGCTGGCTAGTTAGCATATGTGCAAATGCTAGAGTACATTTCATGCAGTTAGACTGTGAGTTAGTGAGTGCTAGTAATGGGTTAAACCAGGGCTGTCAAACTCGTTTTAGTTCAGGGGCCACATTCAGCCCCATTTCATCTCAAATGGGCCGGACCAGTAAAATCACAGCATAATAACCGATAAAGAACGACTCCACGTTTTTCCTTTATTTTAGTCCAAAAATGTTCCCATTTCAGTAATTGTCTTTTTACAAAACATTATGAACAACCTGAAATTTCTTAAGAAAAATAAGTTCAATTTCAACAACATTCAGCCTCAGTTTATCATTTCCACATCACAACTTCCAGATCACAGAGTGTCGACAAAGGAACACAACATTTAGTCACAGCTATCTGGAACTGAATGATGTAGTATTTTACTTTATTATCAAAATGACAAAAATCAGACAAAAAAAATATACAAAAACAAGACAAATCACAAAAATGAGACAGAAAACGACAAAACGAGACACACAAAATGACAAAAAAAACAGACAAAAGACAGGAAACAAAACAAAAAGACAAAAAATTTGACAAAAAAGTTACAAAGCGACAAAAAAAATGGACAAATGACAGAAATTAGACAAAAAATGACAAAAGCGAGAAACAAAATGACAAAGAAATAGACAACACAAGCAAGACAAAAAAAGACCCAAAATGACAAAAAAAAAAACACAGAAGCGATGAATAAAGCAAAACACAAATGACAAAAGTAAGACCAAAAAGCAAGACAGAAAGGAAACACAAAAATGAGAAAACGACAAAAACGAGACAACAAAAATCAGACAAAAAACAAGACAAAATATTACAGAAATAAAACACAAAACGACAAAACAACAGTGAACAATCTAGTATTTTACTTTATGATCAAAACAACTTGTCATAATCTAGAAATTGTTTTAAAATTTATAGTTTTACAAATTTACAATCTGCAGTTAATGTCTTCTCTGGAATTTTTACACTTTACAAAGTCGTCCTGCGGGCCGGACAGGACCCTCTAGTGGGCCGTTTTTGTCCCGCAGGCCGCATGTTTGACACTCCTGGGTTAAACTGTAAAATGTGCTGCATTACCGGCTGTAGGCTGAGGGAAGAATGTATTGAAATTCCAAATGTTATGTTGTTCATTTATGATTTTGGAGAAGTTGTATTGTTATGTGTACAGCCTGTTAAGAGCTAAGAAAGGACTGGCAGAATGGCGACTTTCTGATGGGCTGGTATGAGTAATTTCCCTGCACATCCATGTAGGCTGGTTTTTTTCAAGGATTCTCTTCAGTGGGACTTCAGTGAGATCTTCATACATCTGCTACTGTGTGTTGATGTCCACCCACGTCCACAGCTCCATCTCCATCATGCTGGGATCGACCATTGCCTCGGACTGTCTTGTTGAACATTCATTATAAAAGGTTGGTAAAATTTTCTGAGCACACTCAATATTTTTTTTTTTGTTTTGTTTTCCCAGGGGTGTGGGTTTGATTTGCATGTCCGGCCAGTTGTGGGTGACCAAAGACATTTTAGTCCTTGAAACTGTTAGGTGAACTCAATTGTGATTTCTGAGGACTGTGAATGGATGCAATGTTTTGGTTGTTTCATCATTCGTAAGTTCAACTTTATATGGGGGTTCAGATGGTTTTTTTTTTCCTAAAATTTACAATCTGTTATCATTCTGTGTTTTTGGGGTGAATATATTCTTACACAATGATACAGAAATCCTTTATCTACTCCACATCGGCCTCCACCCTGTTGTTGACCAGCTGCTCTTCGCGGTACAGAGACTAAGAACTCCCGAACTGGAATCTGTCACTATCTTTGCCAAACAATTAATTCTCAGATTAAAACTTCAAACAATAACTGCAGTGGAAATTAGTGCTGCTGTTTTAACTCGTGCAAAAAAATTTTTTTCTATAAAACCATGTAATGTTGTGGAAATCATGCGATTCAAACTACATTTCATTGTTGTTTAATCAGCTTTATTCAGTGAAGCAGATGCAACACAGCAGGTTTTATGCACTTTATACAGAAAACTGAAGTGCTAATAATATGAGTTTGTAGAAGGACACAATAGATACAAAGATTTTTATATAAACTGACAGAAAGAAACAGGATCATACCACTTTCTACAATGGGGTCATCGTTCTGAAATTACAGACACACAAAGATCAAATGACAAAACTCTTTTAAAGGTGTAGATGTAAAAGGGGCTAAACTTGGTCCATAAAGTGGTAAAGAAAGTCCAACATCTAGCATTTAAAAATACATCTACTTATACATTAGCCAATTCAGAAGAAATAAATCAAAAAGAGTTTACTAGCATTTTGTAGTCATTCCTTGGTTTTATTTGAGCCAGATCGCTCTGATGCTTATTGGACGTTTTTCTTACAGCACCCTAGTTTTCCTGCTCTGTGTAGAAACAGCAGTGGTAAAACCAGATTACTGGGAAAATTACACCAGATTTCAAACATCAGTGCCAGACAGTCAGTACTGTCCTCCCACAAATACATCGCAGTTTCAGCCAGACTCCCAGCAAACCTCAACACCAGCACTCCCAGTATGGCCATAATGGTATAGAATGCCCTCTGCTTTGATTGGTCAACCCTCTCCCTGCACCCACCCTGTTCCCCTGGACCTGGACCAATCAGAACACAGAGAACAGAAACGCTGCAGAAGGACACTACAGCTAAAGATAATATCATGACAAAGGTATTGTTGAGAAACATGGAGGTATGAGATCCCAGAATCAGCCACAAGGGGGAGACTCTGGCAGAATAACAGCTAAATAAGGGAACATTGTGATGTTATAACCTGTGATTTGTAACTGATTCATGCTATAACCTAATAAGTGTGTTAAAGCTAACACAAATACCTATTTTTATAATCTTTGTTTAAGAAGTAACTAAGTCAGAACAGCAACTCACTGTGAAAAGTGATGTTTTGGTTACCAGGGAAACTGATGTTTTTGATATGACAAATATGAGGAACTAATGCTTTATTGAATGGAAATGCTTTTAAGAGTTTGATTACTATGAAACTGAGATGTTTTATAAAGAGTTTTGATTACTGTTAAACTAAGGTTTTTAACTTAGTAATGAAGTGAGAAGTCAAGAGCTGAGGTGAACTGAGGTCAAGTGTTCACAGTAAAGGTTATTAAGCTCAAAATAAATGTCGGGGATTTTTGTGAGTCTGACATCTGTTTCCTGACCGGAGGCCTGCTCTGAGCTGCAGATGGAACAAATACATTAATAGAGAAGTAAGACTGAGTGGAAGCGTCCAAACAGTCCAAACAGTTAGTTTCAGTTCCTCAAACATGGAGGGGTCTTAGGATGAGTTGGGGGGGGAGCTGGTGGAACAGTCCAGAATAGATGGTTTTGGTTCCTCCAGAGCACGCGGGGGCCGGGCGGTGGCCGGGCGGTCCAAGGTTTTGGTTCCCCCAGAGCACGCAGAGGCCACGAGGTCAGTGGATGGGAGCAGTGCACGAGTAAGGAGGGGGATGAATGCTGTCATCACGTATGTTAATTAAGGGTGCAGTTCTTGCATATGCAAAAGGTTCAGTTGTTGTATAAATTGCACTGGATCGAGACACGAGTTGGGAGTCGTTGCGAGGTGGTCACTCGTTGCAAGCCAGGGTAGAAATGCTCTGAGCAAAGGGGATTTTACCACGTAACTCGGACGGGGGATTCAACATGATCTGCAAAGGAATATCTGTTCTATTGGAATTATGGACTGAAGGAGTGCTCTTTCTGCACTGTTTGAGGATTACAAAAGACTGTGATCTAAAAATAACGCTGACTGAAGGAATATTACTGAACTCTATTATTCCCAAAAGGATTAACACCAGAGTGGATTATAACAAAGTTTTTATTGGGCCAAACAACGTAAAGGATACAAGCAGATCTAAATCGGGACTGAACTCTCTCTCCACCTCCTCCCTGGAGCAGAGCCCCAGCGGGGCATCGGTCTTCAGGTGAGCAGCAGGTGTGGCCACACCGTCTGCTCTCCCCCTCCAAATTACATAATTTGGGTGATTATTGCTCTTCTTAGATAAAAGCATAGTTCCAGTTAGGGGTCATATTAGATAGAAATTAATGTTTGATTGAGTGTTGTGATTTAGGAGCTTATGCTACGCCCTTGCTGAAATTATAATAAAACATTTATCCTGCAATTAAAGTTAACAGATTGGAAATTCTATTTATTTTTATCATGATAATGAATTAATCACGTATATCTTCTCAGTTTGTAAAAAGTCAGGTTACTGTGTGCATTACATCTAAAACTGGTTCTGTCAGATTACCTAGTCGTTGGGGCCGAGGGTGGCCTTTTTTAAACTTATCCTTGGGGTTATCCATGCCTTAACCTCTAAACTTAAACCTAGCAACTTACCAAGTGCAGAATCCGATGAGAGAAAAGCTGCCGTTAACAGACGTGACTGGTAATTAATTTGACCATTCGAAAGTGGCTACTCAGTTGAGTTAGTTATCAGAGGAAGCAGGATAGGCGTCTGGATGGAGGCAGTTAGAAGCTAGGCGAATTTTCTCGCTTACCAGCTTAAACGTTCCTCAGATCCCATCTGGGTTGACCCATATGGGCTACGGGAACCGGACCCGTTAGATGGAGAGCTGGTCCAGTAATCCTCTGATAGTTAATTAATTTATTTGATTGATTTAGGAGGTTACTGGCCTTAGGAATTCACAGTATCAGCGATGGCGAATTCATCAAACATCATCCAACCTGTCAGTGCAAAGGAAAGCATCCAGACACAGCTGATGCTGATGTTCCTGATTCTGATCCCTCTCTCTGTTCTCAGGCTCAGGTAGGTGATGGGATGAACCACAGCCAGGTAGCGCTCCACACAGGTCAGGACGTGGAAGAACATCTCTCCATACCAGTTGCATATGAAGAGACAGTACCCGACCACAAATGTGTTTACATGCTCGTGGAAGATGCTAGAAAAGATGAGGACACCCCCAAAGACGCCAATCAGCTCCATGGTGACCATGTGGTAGGTGAAGCTGTCAGAGTGACTCATTGGCGAGGAGGTGGAGGACTTTTTCCTCCACTGCTGGAGACCATGGTGGAGGATGAAGATGCAGAGAGGAAGGAGGAGGAGGATGTTGGGGATGAGGAACATGGTGAAGATCAAGGAGCCTGCTCTGGAGATGAAGCACTCCATGTCTTCAGTGAAGCCAGAGAGGTAATCAGTAAGAGGGTCAGTGGAGGATGAGGAGTTTAGTGACATATCTGAAAGAGAAAAAAAGACATGACAGAGTGATTTTTTTCAAGCAGTCTGTTTTTTAGACATACAGAACATTCAAATGAATGAGAAATTGTGTCCAAACTTTTGACTAGTAGTGTAGATGTACAAAGAAACACTCATTCATGTCCAGTTAAAGCTGATTTCTACAAAATAATATCAATTAATTAAAAATATCAGACGTAAAATAAGTGAATGAACTCTGACTTGGCCACTCCAGAACATTCACTTTGTCTTTAAACCATATATGTGGATCTCTGGCTGTTTGCTTCAGCTCGTCGTCTTTCTAGAAAACAAATCTTCTCTGAAGTCTTAGTTCTCTTCAGGTTGTCCTCCAGGATTTCTCTAAACTTTACTGCAGTCATTTACCCTCTACCTTTACAAGCCTTCCAAGGCCTGCTGCTGGGAAACATCCCCATATTATGATGCTGCCACCACCGTGCTTCACAGTAGGGATGATGTGATTGTGATGATGTGCAGCGTTTGGTGTCTAGTCTGATGGTTAAAAAGTTCCATTTTGGTCTCATCAGACCAAAGACCCTTCTTCCAGGTTGTAACTCCTTCAGAGGAGTCATAGGTGTCTTGGTGGCCTCCGTCATTAGTCTCTTTCTTCTAACTCCTTCAGAGGAGTCATAGATGTCTTGGTGGCCTCCCTCGCTGGTCTCTTTCTTGAGCAGTCACTCAGTATTTGAGGACAAGGTGGATTTAATTGGAATTCAAGTTGTAAATGTTCTGGTTCAATTTTATATTTAATTGACATTACTTTGTAGATCCCAATTTTCACTTTTACATGAAAGATTTTGAATTTTTTTTGTATGTTCTTGTCTAAAATAACTGTTTAGAATGACCACGAGGCAACTGAAAGGGATGAATATTTTGACAGGCGCTGCAAACTGCATTCTTTCCTGTGACAATTACGTGTTTTTAATTATGGTGCAGAGGCTACACCAAAAACAAGCCTGTTGAGTATTGGCGTCTTATTTAAAAACTAAGAAAAGGTGGGGTTTTTTTGACACCTAATGGCCAAATGTTTTTTTTTCAGGAGGTGCTGAAGACCACAACAGTGTGAATACTGAACTGACATTAAGTGGACAGAGAACCAGCTCTAAATAAACTGTGTTTAGTTGATTGGTTGATGTTACTTTCACAGTTTATTTTTTATGATTCTTTAAAGTAAAAAAAGAAAAATCGCTTTACGTCTAAATTTCAAAAAACGTTTTAAAGTAATATATGATGACTAATCCTTAACAATAACGATGACTCAGATTTGTTGGAAATTTATCTTTCATAATGCAGATCATATCTAAGTTTGCTGTCTGTTATCCATCCACTGCTTTAAAACTCCATGTTTATGACATCTTTCCTGTCAAATATTAAGTTTTCTTCAAAACTGACTTTAAGATCCACACAAGACATAAAACAACAGTTTTAGTGGCACCAACCACGATGACTAAACTGATCTTCATGTGTAAAATCCCTGTGTTAAAATTTCTGTGGAAAAACTACTGAGTTTTTTAAGTCCTCTATCATTTCTGTAGCTGTCTACATGTTATTTTAAAAAAAAGGAAAGACCACCAACCTTCTGTGTGTTTATTCTGAGCTTCTCTGTGTGTCTCTGCTCTGAGGATCTGATCCAAATATAATGCACTGCAATCTGTCTTTCCAGGTTAAATGCAAATATGATTTATTTGCATTAAATAAACACACCGACTCTGTCAAATAACCTGATAAATGAGCAGCTACTGAATGATCACATCCACAACTAGAACCTGTGAAGACTGAACAGCAAACTTTAGATGTCGAGTTGTTATTGCTCCGATTTGAGTGCTTTAATGTTCAGTGTTTGCTGATAGCGAGTCTCAATCTGATGCACTGTTCCTGGATAATACACACTTCAAGTCATCTGATCTGACTTTAGGTTTTGGCTGAAGACATCCCTAAACTATGCAGACCTCCTCTGCATCAATAGTTTGTCAGTAATTCCCTGCAGTGATTCAGCGCTGACTCCACATCAGCGTTAGTTTACACCATGTTTAGTTGATTCATGTAAGCAAGGTCACTTAGTGTTCTGTAGTTTGTTTGAATCTTCTTGTAGATACATTTATTTGCTTGTAGCCGCTGTTTTTGTGAGATAATGACATTTACAGTCAATGACAATTAATTGAATTTAGAGAGACAGACTGCAACACAAGGTCAGTCTGGAAAATTGGGATTAAATCTTCAGAGTCCATTGAGGGAAGAAGCTCAGAAACAAACACTGTGAAGGTTGGTGTTTTTATTTTTCAGTTTTTCATTTAAATGCACAATAGTGAGGACAACTGAAATGCAAAGAAAAACCTTAATGTTTGGACACTTGTACTGTTGATGCATTTCTTTCCCCAAAATCACTAGAAACCTCCAACTTTGTTGATGTGTCAGACTAAATCACTCTAAGACAGCTTCCATTTCCTGTCAGTTCAGTTAAACCTAAAGAATGAGTCGATATTTATTACTTTAAAATGTCAGCATTTCATTCATTCATTAATTAATTTTTTGTCACTTTGTTAACTCTTAGATGCATCAGTGGGTCGTTTTCTTGCAATATCTTTGAAAAGTTATTATCATTTCATATTCAGGCTATTCCTCAGAAAACATGTTTTTGATATCATTCCATTTATTTTTTCAAGTTAACTTTTATACTTTTAAAGAAATTGTAATATTTGTATTACTACCCCAAGCTCTTTATCGCTGATAATATCGTATAAGAAGCGATGTACAAACTTGGAGGGACGAAGAGCAGCAACAGTTGGAGGAAAAGAGTGGAAAAATGTCAACAAAATGGATGTTGACATTTTTCTATTGCTGTTCTGTGTAATATTCTTCTTTTTCAATCATCAAAGTGTTCGAAATCTGTTATAAAGTGAAAGATAAACATATTTCAAATATGACCTCATTCTTGTGTGGACAAAAATATAATGCAAACAATAATTCAAATTATTATTCTTAACCAATATGACAAAAAATGGCAAAAAAGCCCACGTTGATTGTTATATGGGTCGTCTTTGACCCACTTATGGAAGAGTGTAGGATCCAATCACTGGAGCATCTAGGGGTTAAGGCAGCACAAGAAACTGTAAACATAACTTTCAAAAGTTCAGGTGTTTTTTTTTTTTTTTTTTCTAAAAACATGTTTGCGACCAGATTCCCCCTTAGTCATTCTCTCCAAACCTTCACCACATACATGATCACCAACATCGTCCTCCACCACGGTCTCCAAAGGTGGAGGAAAAAATCCTCCACCTACCACATGGTCTCCATGGAGCTGATTACAATATTTTGGTTCATCCTCTGCTGTTGTGGATACTTCATTTATATTATTAGCATGTTTTTTTCCCTTTTGTTTTTCACCTGGAATGGACAGGCATCATGTGAAGCCTGGACTAATCTGTCTAGCAGTCAGGTTATAGCTGCTGTTTCTACACTGAGCAGGAAAACCAGGGTGCTGTAAGAACAACATTCAAAGAACATCAAGCCTACATTCACTAAAATCCTGTCACAGATAAGAAAATCTGTATGTTTACAAATGTTTCAAAGCAGTGAAGATCCCATATTCAAACATGGTGGGATTGTGGTTCTTTGACCTTTTATAGTCCTTATTCCGCTGGCTCATCATGTTATTTACTCTTTATTTCAGTTGTGGTTTATCTTTGAAATCAGTTTCCTGTTTAGGGTTAGGGGGTTAGGGTTAGGTAGTCACATAAAACCTGTTGTGTTGCTTCTGCTTCACTGAATAATCCAGATGAAACAGTTCTGGAACTTGTTTTGAAGGTGTTTTTTAATATAAATTTTGCTTGATTTAAACGGTGTATTGAGCCTCAGCATCGTCATGTTCCCCTAAAAGTATGCCAGCAATGCTAGTGACTGATATTGTGCAGCATCACCCAAACCGCAGTCACAGCAGGTGTGATTAAAATAACAACTATACAAGCACAGCGTTTAGGACTGATTTGAATACACAAACTTTCTCTGTACATTTGAATTCTATCTACTACATATACTATGGTGTTCATATACATATATATATATATATATATATATATATATATATATATATATATATATATATATATATATATATATATATATATATATATACACTGCTCAAAAAAATTAAAGGAACACTTTGAAAACACATATTTCAATGTGGGGAAAAAACAAAGTGGATATTTACATTGATATGGACTGGATAATGTGTTGGGAATGAAAAGATGCCACATTGTTTGATGGAAATGAAAATTATCAACCCACAGGAGGGCTAAATTCAAGACACCCCAAAACTCAAAGTGAAGAACTGATGGTGCAGGCTGGTTCATCTTGCTGAAATTCCTTGGCAGCAACTCAGAATGGTCCTCAGTAGTTGGTGTTTCCTCCATGTGCTTGTATGCAGCCTGACGATGTCGGGACAAGCTCTGAATGAGACGATGGATGGTGTCCTGAGGAAGAACTGGACCAGGGCATCACTGAGCTCCTGGATAGTCTGAGGAGCAACCTGGTGGTGTTGGATGGACCAAAACATAATGTTCCAAAGGTGTTCTATTAGATTCAGGTCAAGTGAGCGTGGAGGCCAGTTAATGGTATCAGTTCCTTCATCCTCCAGGAACTGCATGAATTCTCTTACCACATAAGGCTGGGCATTGTCATGCATCAGGAGGAATCCAGGACCACTGCACCAGCGTAGAGTCTGACAATAGGTCCAAGGATTTCATCCTGATACTGCCGTTGCCCAGCCTGTAGAGGTCTGTGTGTCCCTCCATGGATCTGCCTCCCAGACCATCACTGACTCATCACCAAACCAGTCATGCTGAACAATGTTACAGGCAGCATAACGTTCTCCACAGCTTCTCCAGACCCTTTCATGTCTGTCACATGTGCTCATGATGAACCTGCTCTCATCTGTGAAAAGCACAGAGCACCAGTGATGGACCTGCCAGTTCCTGTGTTCTATGGCAAATACCAGCCGAGCTCCACGGTGCTGGTCAGCGAGCACAGGGTCCACTAGAGGACATCTGGTCCTCAGATCTTCCTCATTACATCTCTTTCTGATTGTTTGGTCAGAGACACTCACACCAGTGGTCTGCTGGAGGTCATTTTGTAGGGCTCTGGCAGTGCCATGCATTGATGTGTCATCCTGCAGGAGTTGGACTGTCTGTGCAACCTCTGTAGGGTCCAGGTATCACCTCATGCTACCAGCAGTGACACTGACCCTAGCCAAATGCAAAACTAGTGAAAAACAGTCAGAAAACATTAGGAGGGAAAAAATGTGATTGGCCTTCACCTGTAAACTCATTCCTGTTTTGGGGGAGTCTCATTGTTACCCCTCTAGTGCACCTGTTGTTAATTTCATGAACATCAAAGCAGCTCAAACTGACTAAAAACCACCTCTTCAACTTACTTGACCAGATCAGTATCCCACGTGTTTGACTGACTTGATGCAGTACTTAGATTAAAAAGCGTTCCTTTAATTTTTTTGAGCAGTGTGTGTGTGTGTGTGTATATATATATATATATATATATATATATATATATATATATATATATATATATATATATATATATATATATATATATATATATATATACACAGCTGAATTTTCTTTGCTCAAAGCGGTTTAAATAAAAAGGTTCTGTAAATAAATCCATTCCAACCGAATCTCGTCGTTGTTTAATCAGATTTATTTATTCACTGAAGTAAAAGTAACGTAACAGATCTTATGTGCTGTTTAATGGAAACTGATGTCAAGGGCATGCAGATGAAGGAGAAACAACCTTACTAGTCACCAGAAGGACACAACAAACAAATACATTTGTATAACCTTGCATAAAGAATCCCAAATTATGACAGTTATCTTTACACTACAAAGAGCAATCAAAAGCAAATTAGCACAAAGAAAGTATTTGATATGTGCAGATATATGAGTGTAGGCAGGATTTGGGAGGAAGGTACAGTACATGACAGTAAATATCACACTTGCTGAACATCAGCATGTAGGAAATGTGGTCAAATTTCCATGTTGATGTTTTGGCTTTAGAGCTCATTTACTGCTTGGTTCAGTTTCAGAGTTCTCACCAGCTTCAGGAATGTCATGGAAATATGGAAATATTCTTGGGACTGTTATTGCCTTCACACTCTATGAAATATACCCATTTTATTAAACAACACTAAGAACCACTACTGCCTTTTATTCTGCTGCGGAAAAGAACAAACTCAGGATTACAGATAAAACCATTTGTCTAAAAAAGAAGATCACTGTAGTTGAAATGACCAGGCCAAAGTCAGTTTGCATTTTTCTAATGAGACAGGAAGATTGTGATGCCAGACAAGTTTATATATACACACACCAGTCAGGCCTAACATTCTGACGACCTGCCTAGCATTGTGTTGGTTCCTTTGTGCTTCTAAAACTCCTCTGACCCAGTGGGGCATGGAACCAGGAGCTCTGGGAATGGATTCTGTGGGTCCTGTGGGTTTGCAGGGTGGGACCTACCTAGATCAGGCTTATCCCAACACATCCTACGGATGCTCATTAAGGTTTGAATCTGGGGAGTGTGGAAGCCGGGTGAACACCTTAACAGTTTTTGCCGTTTGTCGGGGTGCATTGTCCTGCTGAGGGTGGCATCAAAGACTGCCGTTGCCTTGGGGGGTTGCTTGACCTGCAGTGTTTAGGTGGGTGGCAGATATCAAACATCCACATGAATGTCAGGACTCAAGATTTCCCAGCAATACGTTGCATTACTTCACCTGTCAGTGGTCATAATGTTGTGCCTAACTGGTGTATATCTCATTCTCTGTGTAATTATTTTATCGTATCTGCTATTATTTTATCATCACTGGACATTGTTCTTACAACACCCCAGTTTTCCTGCTCGGTGTAGAAACAGTAGCGGTAACACCAGACTGCTGGGCAGATTAATCCACGCCTCACATGCCATTAGGGTACAATCAAGGCCTCCTGACACTTGGAACGCAGACCGAACCAGACTCCCAGCAAACCTCAAAACCAGCACTCCCAGTATGACCATAATGGTATAGAATGCCCTCTGCTTTGATTGGTCAACCCTCTTCCTGCCCCCGCCCTGCTCCCCTGGACCTGGACGAATCAGAACACAGAGAACAGAAATGCTACAGAAGGACACGATGGTTAAAGATAATGTCAGTTGGCACAAATCCATGACGTTAAATTTTTCCATTATCACCAAACCCATCCCTGTACAGCAAAGCATCCAGACACAGCCGATGCTGATGTTCCTGATTCTGATCCCTCTCTCTGTTCTCAGGCTCAGGTAGGTGATGGGATGAACCACAGCCAGGTAGCGCTCCACACAGGTCAGGACGTGGAAGAATGTCTGTCCATACCAGGTGAAAGAAAAGAGAACAAATCCCACCAGAAATATGATTAATCGATTGCAGAAGACACCACAACAGCTTAAGATACCCCCAAGGACACTAATCAGCTCCATGGTGACCATGTGGTAGGTGAAGCTGTCGGAGTGACTCATCGGTGAGGAGGTGGAGGACTTTTTCCTCCACTGTTGGAGACCATGGTGGAGGATGAAGATGCAGAGAGGAAGGAGGAGGAGGATGTTGGGGATGAAGAATGATGTCATGATGATGGAGTCTGGTTTTATGAGGAAGCACTGGAAAGCACTGATGGAGGAAAGGTTTCCATGAAGAATGGGGTCGCTGGATGATGAGAAGAACATGTCTGGAAGAGAAAAGCACACAACAGGTAAATGGATTAATTCCATGAGTTACATCTATCTTAGAAAAGTAGTCTCTCCTATGCTGAGTTAAAGTTCGAGTTTTCTCTGACACAGTGCCTATAAAAAGTATTGACTGTCCTCCCTTGGATGTTTTCTCTTTTCAGTACTTTTCAACAGTGAGTTATGGTCAGTATAATTTTGGCAGAAATATTTCTACAAAATATTGCCAAATAATTAAAAATACACATTATAGTTACTGAATGAAATGGAGATCATCTGAGTGCAGTGAATGTGTCTCAGTGATTGTAGTATAAAGACACCTGTATCTGGGAGGTCCAGTGAGGGAGGCCACCAAGACACCTATGATGAAGCTCTGTGGTGGCAGCATCATGATGTGAAGCACGGTGGTGGAGGTATCGTGATGTGAAGCACGGTGGTGGCAGCATCATAATATTAAGCATGGTGGTGGCAGCATCATGATGTGAAGCACGGTGGTGGCAGCATCATGATGTGAAGCATGGAGGTGGCAGCATCATGATGTGAAGCATGGAGGGGGCAGCATCATGATGTGAAGCACGGTGGTGACAGCATCATGAATGAAGCATGGTGGTGGCAGCATCATGATGTGAAGCACGGTGGCGGCAGCATCATGAATGAAGCATGGTGGCAGCATCATCATGATGTGAAGCATGGTGGTGGCAGCATCCTTATATGAAGCATGGTGGTGGCAGCATCATGATGTGAAGCACGGTGGTGGCAGCATCATGATGTGAAGCATGGAGGTGGCAGCATCATGATGTGAAGCACGGAGGGGGCAGCATCATGATGTGAAGCACAATGGTGGCAGCATCATGATGTGAAGCACGGTGGTGGCAGCATCATGATGTGAAGCATGGTGGTGGCAGCATCATGATGTGAAGCATGGTAGTGGCAGCATCATGATGTGAAGCACGGTGGTGGCAGCATCATCATGATGTGAAGCACAGTGGTGGCAGCATCATGATGTGAAGCATGGTAGTGGCAGCATCATGATGTGAAGCATGGTGGTGACAGCATCATGAATGAAGCATGGTGGTGGCAGCATCATGATGTGAAGCACGGTGGCGGCAGCATCATGAATGAAGCATGGTGGCAGCATCATCATGATGTGAAGCATGGTGGTGGCAGCATCCTTATATGAAGCACGGTGGTGGCAGCATCATGATGTGAAGCACGGTGGTGGCAGCATCATGATGTGAAGCATGGAGGTGGCAGCATCATGATGTGAAGCATGGAGGGGGCAGCATCATGATGTGAAGCACGGTGGTGGCAGCATCATGATGTGAGGCACGGTGGTGGCAGCATCATGATGTGAAGCACGGTGGTAGCAGCATCATGATGTGAAGCACGGTGGTAGCAGCATCATGATGTGAAGCATGGTGGTGGCAGCATCATCATGATGTGAAGCACAGTGGTGGCAGCATCATGATGTGAAGCATGGTAGTGGCAGCATCATGATGTGAAGCATGGTGGTGACAGCATCATGAATGAAGCATGGTGGTGGCAGCATCATGATGTGAAGCATGGTGGTGGCAGCATCCTTATATGAAGCAAGGTGGCGGCAGCATCATGAATGAAGCATGGTGGCAGCATCATCATGATGTGAAGCATGGTGGTGGCAGCATCCTTATATGAAGCAAGGTGGTGGCAGCATCATGAATGAAGCATGGTGGTGGCAGCATCCTTATATGAAGCAAGGTGGTGGCAGCATCATTATATGAAGCATGGTGGTGGCAGCATCATGATGTGAAGCATGGTGGTGGCAGCATCATGATGTGAAGCACGGTGGTGGCAGCATCATGAATGAAGCATGGTGGCAGCATCATCATGATGTGAAGCACGGTGGTGGCAGCATCATTATATGAAGCATGGTGGTGGCAGCATCATGATGTGAAGCATGGTGGTGGCAGCAGGAGATGACTACTGCAATCACTTATTTTAGATTTTAGATTTCTAATGAATTGACATTAATTTGTAGAAATCGTTAATTTAGCATTAAAGTGTATTTTTAAAAACTCTTATATTTCAAAAAGCCAGATTAAACTGACCATGATTCAATGTTGAAACACAACAAAGGAGGAGAACTTGTAAAGTGAGTGAATTGTTTTTATCAGCGCTGTACGAGGTTATGGGTGTGGTTCAAGTGACCAGTGAAGCCAGTGACTGATTGAGCCACCAGCATACAGCAGTGCAGCATAATGGCTGAAAGGAACTGTTACTATTTTTATTCTCCAGAGTTTGTGTGGACAGCAGTAGAGTTATGAACTACTGGACTGATGATCATTAAGTGGACAGAAAACACGTGCAGATCAATGGACTGCTCATACATTTGCAACAAAGCTCCGAGTGTTACTGGTCCCTAAAGATCGACGGCATTCATGACAAATTAAAGAGCTACCCGACTGATTTACTATTACACATATATGTACAATATTAACTAGGCAAGAGCCCATACATTAAGTTTTTCTGTGCATTTCATCCACTCTATTCCATCTGATGGTGATGTTAGAAAACAAGAAGAGCACTAACCTTCCTCCGTCTGTGCGTCTCTGCTCTGTGGATTCTATATGACCGTCTCTACACTGCAGCTCTGCTCCACCGCACTCAATTCAAATATGATCCATTTGCATTAAATAAACAAGGAGTTTAAAATGAAGAATTGCTTCATAAAACAACATACAGACCCTGTGAACACACCTCTGCATCCACAGTATCAATAAGCTCCTGCATTTAGTTCCTCATTCTAATACAGTATCAGTAAATCATTGCAGTATTAATTAGTTTTCATTTTTCGCATTGTAAAAGTATTATATCCTGATGTCGACATTATTTATAGTTTTCGCCTGTTTTTGGAATTAATGAATGAATGAATTAAACATAATTTTAAAAAATGTTTTTAATTTTACTAAATATCTGTAATGAACAAAAACAGCAAACATTTGTAAAATAGCAGTTACAAATATTTATAATTTTTCAATCCTTAACATAGATCATTTTCATTTCAAGGAGCAGCAAATATCTTTTAAAATATATATTTTTAGCTGATTTAAATCCAGTAGTTTTAGCTCAAGCATTACAAAAGAACAAATTACTGTTTGAGAGAAAAAAGATTTTTGATGCCAGCATTATTTGCAGTTTTGGCCTGTTTTTTTCTAGTTTTTTTGTTTTCCAATCAGAAGAGCAAAAGTCTGTAAAATATCAGTTAAAAAATGAACATTTTTTGATCCTTAATATGCATAATTTTCATTTCAAATAACAGCTAATATCTGGAAAAAAGCATATTTTGTTAATTTTACTTCTAAACAATGTAAAGGAACTAATTACTATTTATAAAAAACAGATTCCTGATGTGGATATATTTGACAATTTTTGCCTTTTTAAATTTTTTTTTTTACAGTTAATACACAATGGCAGATCAAAAAATGATTGACCTTTTTTTAACATCCTATAATTATCTAATTTCATTTTTATTTCAAGGAACAACTAATGCCCTTTTTTAAAACATATTTTTAGCAGATTTAAATACAGTAGATCTCGCTCAAACGTTATAAAAGAACAAATTACTATTTGTAAAAATAAAGATTTTTGATGCCAAAATTAGTTACAATTTTGCCATGCTTTTTCGTGTTTTTTTTTAATCTTTTACAATTAACATGTAAATTCTTTTTTTTCTCAGATTTTACTAAACATATTTAATTAATAAAACAGCAAAAATCTGTAAAATAGCAGTTAAAAATGAACATTTTTAAAAGTCCTATGTATAATTATTTCATTTCATTTTTATCTCAAGGAGCAGTAAATAACTTTAAAAATATTTTTAGCTGAGTAATTTTAGCTCAAACATTGGTTTTACTTTAATACTTAATATAATTGATCAGTTCCTTCATTTGTTTAAACTTGTAGTGATTAAAACTGTCCACTAGATGTCAGCATTAGACTTTAAAGTTAACTCGCCACTGAAGCTCAACTTTATTCCAAATAAATATGTCAGGAAATTTCAGTCAGTTTTTCTTGACAGAGAAGTTTTTTTCTGAGAGTTTTATTCTGCAATGCATCATGAGAAATGTAGGACACAGCAACTCTGAGCATCATTATTATAGGATGTATCACAGTTTCCCTCAATTATTATATAAATATTTATATCTATGCACTGTGTGCATTGTGTGCTGCTCTCTTTTTTATTCAGACTGTTCTATTTGCTGCTGTTACACTGTAAATTTACACTGTAAAGTTTTTGTCATGTTCAACAAATTGTGAGTAATTCTGGACAAATTTGGACTCAAGTTTAGTCAGCTTGGACAAGTTTTGGGTCATTTTGACTAATTTGGTTGAGGAAAAACTTAAAATAATTTTCCAATATTTACATTTTCTTGAATACTCCTCTTCACTTGAGTCATTTTAAAGAACCTTTTGATCAGTTTGGATATATTTTAGAGATGTTTTTGTCATTATGGACAAGAACTGAGTCATTGTGGACAAATTTGGAGTCATTTCTTGAGATGTTTTTGTAATGTTAGACACATTTTGAGTAATTATGGACAAATTTGGACCAAAGTTTAGTCAGCTTGGACAAATCTTGAGTCACTTTGGAGAAGTTTTTGTCTTTTTAGACAGTGCATTCTGGGTAAACTTTCAAAGCTCATATATTATTTTCTTGTTCAAACTAGGATACATCCCATAAAATTGATGCTCAAGGTTGGTTATAGAGAAAATGAACAAAAAAACAGATTTAGTGTTTAGATTGTGACACTTGAAGTGGATGTAAAACAGATCTGGTTGCAGTTTTTATCAGAACTCAGATGTGTTTTTAGCCTTGAAAATGTCGTATATCTGTCTGATGAAGTGATGAGGCTCAGAAATTAAATTAAAATTGACTTTTTCCATCATTTTGAGCCTCATAACTTCATCAGAGTGAAATTTCAACCACCCTTATGTACTTCAAGGGTCTGTAACTCTAAAAATATTCACGTTGTGGAGGTAAAACTGCTGCATGTAGCTTCAGTCTGACTGCTGCTGCTCTGTTGGGATCATTATTGTTGCTACGAGGTCTTTAAGATTTGCTCTTTTTTTTCTCTCCACAGTTTCCAGAGAACAGCGTGTCTTTTTCAGCATGAGAATATCCACAGGGGGAGTTTCCTGTTCAGCCCAGCGGTGGGTGGGAGGAGTGAGGAGGGAAGGAATGTCCAGGGCTTTGTGCTCCGTTATCTCCAGACTCAGAGAGAGGAGTGACTGCTGGGAAGCAGGAGGAGGTGTGACTCCTCCACGGCACACTGGAACCACCGGATCCATTCGGAGATCACAGATCCATTTAAACCGACCCGTTCGACACTTGATTGGTCGAGTCTGGGGGATCCTGATTGGAGGATTACCTGCCCCACAGCTGATCAACTGATCGATCGATTGATTGATTGTGAGGATGAGTGCAGCAGGGGACGTGGTGTGTGAAGGTTGGCTGAGAAAGTCACCTCCAGAGAAGAAGCTGAGGCGATACGTGAGTGTTTTACCTTAAATAATGTCATAAAATCTGAATTATAAAGCAGCAGTTTGACAACTTCTGATGACATTTTGTAGGTCGAAGGAGTACGATTTTCCTCTTTCATCCAAAGATTTGTTAATTAACTGCAAATCCTGAACTCAAAGTGAAGAAAAATTAAGTTGTCAAGTCAGTTTCATGAACATGAGTTTAGTTTAAAGTCAGCTAATGCAGAGATTTCAGTTTAAATCACATAAAATATTAAGTTGATGTCAGCACAACTCATTAAAAATATGTTTGTGATGGGAAAAGGTCCATAAATTCCTTTTTACACTCTGAAAAATCATGTTTGAGCTCAGCAAAAATAAAACAAATTAACAGTTTGCATCAATTTTTTAGAGTTCAGACAAATTCTAATGAAATTATATTAAAAAAAAAAAAAAAAAAGAACGAAAATAAAACTCTAAACATTCCCTCTAGAATCAAAGGGATTTTTAATTATTTAATGTTTGGCAGCAGAAACACCAGTTTTTAGGTTGATTCATTAATGACAAATGCAAATTTTTAAGTTGACAATTAGCACTTTTTTATTTTAAATTGTGTATTTGAACTAAAAAAAAATAAAATCTTGAAAACAAAATCAGAAAATTAGAATTTAAATCACACAAAATATTAAATTGATGCAACATTATTGTGTCAACACAACTCATTAAAACTATGTTTGTGTTGGAAGAAAGGTCCTTGAATGACTTTTTATAATCTAAAAATCATGTTTGAGCTCAACAGAAATAAAACAAATTAATAGTTTGCATCAATTTTTTAAGAGTTCAGACAAATTCTGATGGAATTATATCAAAAAAACTAAACACTTCCTCTAAAATCAAAGGGATTTTTAGTTATTTCGTGATTGGCAACAGAAATACAAGTTTTTATGTTGATTATTAAAAAAAGTATTAGATTTTCACATTATTTAAAAGGAATTTTTGTGTCATTTACTTCATTAATGATAAATGCAGGCTTATAAATTGACATTTTTTTATTTTAAATTCTGTATTTGAACTACAAAAAATTTTAATCTTGTAAACAAAACCTGCAAATTTCAGTTGAAATCACACAAAATATTAAGTTAATACAACATTATTACGTCAACAATTCCTGAAAATACTGTTAAATGTCTTAGTCAGTAAATGAGATGTTTTAAATCTTTCAGGTAATGACTGAGAAAACTGATCTGTAGTTTCATTTCTAAATGTTTTTTCTGCATTTCTTGGAGTCAGTAGTTGTTCTGTTTTATTGCTGATTGGAGGAACAGAGTCGGTGGTTTGCTGACCTTCTCAGAAACATTTAGTAGCAGACAGAACCCTGAAACCTGCTGCAGTGGAAACTTGGAGCAGTCTGGAGTTGTTTTTTGATAAAGTGTGCAGCAGATCGGAGCTCTAAATCCTCCCGGAGCTGCTGGGTTTGCAGTGACGAAGCAGCTTAAACACACACAGAGCACATATCTGGGATTCCTGGCTGCTGACTGGAGCTAATCTCATCTCTGCCTCCACACTTTCCTTTTCTTTCCTTCGTTTGTCTCTTTCATTCATGCACTCCTTCTTCCTCCTCCTCCATTGTCGTTTTCTGTCCTTTCCCAGAGGATAAATCTGTTTCTGAGAGTGAAAGTAAAGAGAATAAGTGGGTCAGAACAAACAGTCTGCTGCTTGGTCACAGGAACCAGATCCGACAGAAACACTGGAAATAAACAGAATGAAGGTTTTAATTAGCAGGACTTCATTACCCACAATCCCTCTGGACTCCAGGTCCTCTCAGCAGGGAACGTTTATAAGATGGAACCAAGATAATCTGCTTTTGTTCTTTATTCCTCAGTTAGAAATAAAGTAGTGCACTGTAAAAAGTATTCATTTTCTAATAGATTCTAATTAATTTTCTAATTTAATCTCTCTGTTTTGTTGAATTATAGATAACCAATAAAACTTAACAAATATTATGTACATGTGTTAATGTACACATCAAAAAGCAATTTGTTCTTTTACTGTTTAACTGTGAAATACAGAATTTTTAAAATAGATTTTTAAAAGTATTTTCTTTTCCAGAATATGTTTTTACAGAATATTCTTTACAGATGTTTTTACAGAATATTTTTTACAAAGTATTTTTTGCAGATAATTTTTTGCAGAACGTGTTTTATAGAATATCTTTTACAGAATGTTTTTTTTTTTTGCAGAATGTGTTTTTACAGAATGTTTTTTATAGAATATTTTTGACAAAATATTTTTGGCAGAATATTTTTTGTAGAAAATCCTTTATAGAATATTTTTACACGTTTTTTGTCGAGTGGTTTTTATAGAATAATTTTACATATTTTATGCAGAATTTTTTATAGAATATTTTTTGCAAAATGTTTTATGTAGAATATTTTATTACAGAATATTTTTTACATAATGTTTTTACAGTGTACAGTAAAGGAGGTAAAGCTGTCAGTGAGGATGTTATTGCTGAGACTCTATGATGGTATACACAAGCCAGTGTGTACACAGACACACACTGCTGCACAGCTGTGTGTCCACTGTCAACACACTGAGGGGTAAACACACACACACACACACACACACACACACACACACACACACACAGAGGGTGTGTTCATGTTTCTGCTGAGCGTTGGGAGAACGTTCCTCCTCTAACGCTCCCTGCTCTGCTGAAAGCTGCTGTTATGTAACAAACTAATCACTATCAGCTGCTGCTGCTCAGAGGAGAAGGAGGAGGAGATGGAGGAGGAAAAGATAATGGAGGAGGAGATCTAGGAGGAGAAAGAGGAGGAGATGGAGGAGAGGTTGAAGTAGGATATTGAGGAGATTAAAGAGACAATAGAAGAGGAGGAGATGGAGAAGGATGAGATGGAGGAAGCAATGAAGGTGATTGAGGAGATGAAGGAAGAGATGATGAAGGAGATGGAGATGATTGAGGAGATGATGGAGGAGGACATGAAGAAGGAGGAGATGTTTGGAGGAGAAGGACAAGATGGACAAAGAGGAGACTAAAGAGGAGATAGAAGAGGAGGAGATGGAGGAGGAGAAGGACAAGATGGAGGAAGAGATAATGGAGAAGTTGAAGTAGGAGATGGAGGAGGAAGAGATTAAATAGGAGATAGAGAAGGATGAGATGGAGGAGGAGGCAATGAAGGTGACTGAGCAGATGAAGGAAGAGATGATTGAGGAGATGATGGAGGAGAGGAGATGAGGAGAAAAAGGAGGCGATAGATGGGATGGAGGAAGAGATGAGGAGATACAGAAAGGATGAGATGGAGGAGGAGAAGATGATGGAGAAAATGATAAAGGAGGAGAAGGTGGGAGAGATGAAGGAGGAGGAGATAGAGGAGAAGATGAGGGAGGAGATGAAGGAGGCGATGATCAAGGAAGAGACGATGGAGGAGATGAAGGAGGAGATTAAGGAGAAGGAGGAGCTGATGCAGGAGATAGAGAAGGATAAGATGGAGGAGAGGAAGGTGATGGAGGAGATGAAGAAGAAGATTATGGAGGAGATGAAGGATGAGATACAGAAATGAAGTTGGAGATGGTGGAGAAGATGTTGTGGGAGATAAAGTTTACAGTAAAATGCTCGTCGCTTCCAAAACCTTTCTGTATTTCTACAGTATTAATGTAATAATTTAAACAGTTTATTATTATAAACAGTTTAAATGCGTTCAGCTGTAGAACTTACAGAAAACTAAGAGTTCTCACCACAACACTAGTTTTACAATAACAATAAACCAGAAATACATCCACATATAATTCAAAATAAAGTCTAGTTGGCTTTATTTTTGACGTTTCTCGGTTCTAATGGATATATATGAGTAAATGCAGTTTATTTCTACAGTGAAGGTGTTTAAGGTCATATGTCTGCAGTCTGAAGCACAAGATGCTACGAGAAGATGAGGACTAACAGAAGAGCAGCTGAGGAACAGCAGGAAGCTTGTTGTTCAGGTCTGCTGTTAAATCTGGAGGCAGGACGAGGAAACCTTATTTTAGATCCATTGTGGCCTCGTCCTGCCGAGGTCAGAGGTCAGGGAGGAAACGACGGCAGGAGAGAAGCATGAAGCAGGAAAACAGGTTTTCTTTATTACTGTTGGGCAGCTCAGAGAGGAAAACATGGAGGAAAAGGCACCAAATGAGAATTTACTGTGGAAACATCAGAACACAGCAGCTAAACATACTGTAATTAATGTAGTTTATCTTCTTATTGAGACCGTACATTGATTCTGTTATTGACTGGAGCTGGCAGTGACCTCAGACAGGCTCATAAATGATTCATTTCTAGTTTTCCTGACAGAAATCGACTGATCTTGTTATCTGATTTTGGGATTCTGTGTTTTCTTTGAGGGACACAAGAACGTTTAGTGATCATGAGAAAACAGTTTGTCCTCAGTCCACTAATTTCATCATCTCAGAAAGCTTTAATCATTTTGTGTGTGTGCTGAGGCTTCTAGTTTTACAACAAATCAACTCTGTTTGCGCACAAACAGTTCGTAATTTTCAGGGAGTTCAGTTCAGATGTTTATTGTCCCACAGGAGGAAATGAGGAGACATAAAAACTCAAGGAAACACAATAAAACCACCGAGGACATAATAAACACGCAACACAGGACAATGAAGAGTCCATGTAATCCATGTAATAATGTTATGTGACAGGAAAACAAGTGTCTATTCATAAAATATTAATCTGAACCTGGTTAAAGTAGTGTTTAATTAGAACATCTAAAACTATGTTAAATTAAATAATGGTTTTAAAGACTCTAATATATGTAGAATATATTGAAGACTAATATTTCTCGAGGCTGGTTGTTAAGTATTTACACCTGTTGACAGCCAGGTAAACTGTAACAGCTAATAGTTCTACATGTTAAATAACAAACTACCTGACCAAGCTAACTAGCAGGGTTAGCTGCTAGCTAACCAATGAGCTAAATGTAAGGGTTAAGTGTTGCATTAGTAAATGACTCCCAAACTTTGAGGCTGTTAAATAGCTAACCGAAGTAGCTACCAGGTGTAATTAGCTAAAGGTAATTAACTGAGTCAACTAGCTGTAACCTTGTATTACTGTTACAAGGCTAACTGAACTAGCTAGCAGGTAACTAGCTAAAGGTAATTAGCGGGGTCAACTAGCTGTGACTGTTAACTAGCTGGTGTAGCTAATTACCTTGTATTACTGCTACATGGCTAATTGAATGAGCTAACAGCTGTAATGGTTAGCTAGCTGACCTAGCTAATTATCTTGTATGAACTAGCTAACTGGTGTAATTAGCTAAAGGTAATAACGGTCGCTTGCTAATATACAACCTGTTTAGGTTTAGGAGCAAAACTGGTTAAATTGCATTCGACAAATACGATCTGACACTTGATTAAAATGTTTAAAAAGCTGGTCAACATTATTGACTTGAATGTTTGTAACATATACCTAGCAATCATACTTATTAGGAAAAATAGCTTGTTCAGTTAGCTCGTTCACAGCTAAATAAGCAATCTAACTGAGGAACTACCATTTGCCTGCTAATATGCAGTCTGTTGAGGTTGAAGAGCAAAATTAAAATGATTACATTTGACACTTGATCAAAATATTTAATGAGCTGTTCAACATTAAGAAATGAATCCTATCCAGACTAGCCAACCGAGCTAACTGCGTATATAGTATAATACATACAAACACACATATATTACCTTTATTTAAGAATGTCACTTTTAATCTGCGGAACAAGTTATTTCTACATTTACAAAGGACTTGACTGATATTTCTCATATATTGTTCAGTTTAGTTCAGATAGGAATTGACCTGTTTCTTTTCCCTTAGGGTTTTGCTGTCTGCTAAGATTCCTTGTGTTTGAATGTTTCATGCAGAGGAAGGACTGTACTGTACACAGAGTCAGTGCTGGATTATAAATAGCTGGTGAAACTGTTCCTTTAATTAGAAGGTGCAGAGGAATACGGTCTCTGCTGTTTTGGTCCGGCAGCAGACTGAAGACGACAGAACAAACATCCCAGAGCGGCATTTCCTGAGCAGCTCCTTCCTCGTCCTGTCTGAGTTTGGAAAGAAGGGAAACGGTTTTTAACCACTCCGATCACACCATGCAGAGGTTGTGTTCAGCTGGGACCAGAACAGATGCATGTCAGAGTGCTGGAAACTCAAACACAGTCACAGATTAACGTAGTTATGAAAGAAATTCTCCTTCAAACCGACAGATCCTCATGTGGACAAACAGTTTGAGTTCACTGGTATCAGAGTAGAAGCTTCTTCACACCTTCAGATGATCATGACGTGTCCCTCTCACACTCGACCTACACACTAACAGCACACACAGATGGTGAGTCATGTCTGAAGTATGAGGTGTCCTCGTGGATCATGGATATTTACCCAGAATGCTCGGCACAGGATGCTGCAGGATACTGTCAAACATTCAGCACTTGGCTGCATGTGTGTGTTTTAGCATTCCTGTTCACTGGACTGTAAAACTGAGAACATGAGACAGAGGAACATGACATGAACTGACCTGCAGTCAATAACCCATAAAGGAAGACTAAAGTCCACAGCAGCAGCTGAATGGTTTAAACGGCTGAGAGCTGCTAGTTTGTGTCGCTCTTTAACTTCTATCTTGTTGTTAAAATGAATCTGAAACCCCTTAAAGTTCTTGTCATCTACCCGTGTCTGTCTCAGGCCTGGAAGAGGCGTTGGTTCGTGCTGCGAAGCGGTCGGCTCAGCGGAGAACCGGACGTCCTGCAGTACTACAAGAACCAGCAGTCCAGGCGGCCAATCAGAACCATCAACCTGAACCTGTGTGAACAGGTGACCCTGCACACACCTGACTGTCAGAGAGCCTCATGGTGTCATGACTTCATGCTGTCATTGAAAAACTCATGTATTCCTTTACTGATGAGCAGAAAGACGTGTTAATTATACGTCATATGTTGGGCATATAATCATTTATATTATACACAGTATTGTAAATTATATACACTAGCGTTCAAAAGCTTGGGGTCACTTAGAAATGTCCTTATTTTTTAAAGAAAAGCAGTTTTTTTTCTATGAAGATACCATTAAATGAATGATAGATCCAGTGTAGACATTGTTAATGTGGTAAATGACTATTCTAGCTGGAAACAGCTGATTTTTAATGGAATATCTCCATAGAGGTACAGAGGAACATTTCCAGCAACCATCACTCCTGTGTTCTAATGCTACATTGTGTTAGCTAATGGTGTTGAAAGGCTCATTGATGATTAGAAAACCCTTGTGCTGTTATGTTAGATTTCTGTTTATAAATTACTGATAAAAATGAAGCTGACCCTAGAACTGTGTGGGATACTTCTGAAGCCTATATGAGGGATATGATTATATATAAGGCAAATGAAAAAAGAGTGAGCTGTGAAACAACTAGAAATAGAAAATAGAATAAAACGATGAGAGGAAACCTATCACACAACAAAATCTGATGGAGTTCTTATTGAACTAAAATCTGCTAGAACAGCATTATATAATCTGGTAACATGGAAGGCAGGAAGGCATATTTTATTTACCAAACTACATTTTTTGGAATCCGCCAACAAACCAAATTGCCTTTTAGCACGACAAGCAAGGAATGCTCCTCTCAGGTCCTATATATCAACTGTACTGGATGAGAACAAACAAATTAATGAGAACTTTAAAAGATTGTACAGTAGTGAGGTTGATATGGAGAGACTTAGGACAGCTGGCTTTTAGATAACTTGTGTTTTCTACAATTATCAGAGGATCAATCTGACCTTCTGGAATCCCCTATCTCCATATTAGAACTAGACAAAGCTATTTCCACACTTCAATCAGGGAAATGTCCCAGAGACGATGGCTTCCCAGTTGAGTTTTTTTAAGGTGATGTAGGAGAAAATGAACAATCTTCTGTTAAGGGTTTTTAATAGATCATTTTAGAAGTCTAGGCTCCCTGAATCTATGTACAGAGCTAATATAACATTAATGGCAAAGAAGAACAGAAATCCAGAGCTGTGTGCCTCCTATAGACCCATCAGCCTTCTTAATGTGGAGAACAAAATACTTTCCAAGATACTGGATGTGGATCACATGGGGATTTATCAGAGGGTCAAACTCTGACCACAACAGTAAACGCCTCCTCCATATTATTCATGACCTAAATACTAGTAAAACATCGGGCGCCGTTGTTTCCATGGACGCTGGAAAGGCGTTGGATAGAACTGAATGGGAATACATGTTTGAAGTAATGAAGAGATTTGGTTTTGGATCAGACTGTTGTATAAAACACCTCCAGCCTCAGTTCTGACTAATGTTCTGAACACAAGAATTCAGCTTAATAAGTGGATATGAGGTAAATTCTGATAAGTCAGAAATACTTATCCTGGACAATAACATGAACCCTGATATTATAGGATTTAACTTGAATGTTTAATCTCAGGTTAATCTGTATTCCATATAATAATGTGGGCGTCTTTCCTATAATGTTTAGTTTAATCAGGTTAATTTACATAATGAATATTATATTAATTAGTCATTAAAAATAGTCCTATATACTATCTTGGATAACTCCATCATATTGTTGGGTTTTAACCTTAATATTTAATTAAATAGAGTAAATTAGTCTTTTATATAAAACTGTAGAATCTTCTCTGAAATATTTAAATTATTCTGATAAATTAGTATTTAATAAAACATTGTATACCTTTTGTGTATTTCATTTGTTCAGGTAGATTCATATTTTATGCAATATTTTACCTGAATATTTAACTGCGTTACACTCTAGAGTCCTTTTATTAATATTTAAACTTCTGTACGGCAGTCTTATTTCTATGGTTGTTGTTTAAATCCACCACATAAATATAGGAAAAAAGCAGCGACTTCTTTTGACTTGACTAATACTGACATTGTACTTTTCCGTGTGTTGTCTTCTTGTTTTAACTTTATCCTAATGGTCCTTTTTAAATCCTTGTATTGAAAAGAAGCTGTGTTTCTTCCATTGTTTGCACCTCTTACGTTGTTTTGTTCATATATATTTCAGTTACATCTATAAATTTATGGAAAGCTAATGATATTCTCTAGTAAATCTGGCCTAGTCCACTAATATACAGTGTGGGCTGTTTGACAGGATGGTCTTCATGTTGTCTGCAGTCTGTAGATGTGTCTGTATGAGAGTAGATGAAGTCTGGTGAACTCCTTCAGGTGGACGCTGGTCTGTCCTTCACCAAGAAGGAGCTGGAGAGCAGCTTCGTGTTCGACCTGAGGACGGAGGAGAGGACCTGGTACCTGGTGGCCGAGTCCGAGGAGGACATGAACCGCTGGGTGACGTCCATCTGCCTGCTCTGTGGCTTCAACCCCACCGACGACGGAACCAGTAAGAACGTCTCATCTTCTGCTGAGTCTGAATTTAAATACATGTTGGAACTGTGTGGGTTAATTTTAACTCAGTGGGATAATTTTTTCTGACTGTGGGCTCAGTTTTCTTCACTGTGGCTCATCATTCCTCACTTTGGGCTCATTTTTACAGTAATATAAAGTCCTAACCACTTAGAAATAAATAAACTTAAACTTAAATCTAAAATCAGAACAACTATGAAAAAGGATATTTAAATATCTTATGGATATTTAAATATTTACGTGTTTATTTGGTTTCCTCTCTGCTCTGTGGAAACACTGCCTGCAATTCAACCTGAAAACTCTCTGAGTTTTCCTCACCTGACTGTTGGTCACAGCTGAGTTACTAACAGCTTCATGGTTCTGCCTTTTAGGGCAGAATTTTTTGTTTTTCACAGAATCTGGTTAAAATTAATGATGTATTTTTTAGCTAATTTTTAAATAAGACAAGCGGAAAAATGGATTTTGATGAAATATTGCAGTTTTGAGTGAAAAAATCATAACATTTCTGCCTGATAAATTATGTCATTTTGGTGATTTTTTTTAAAGATAGCATTTCTTTCAAACACTCTGGCAGATTCTGACTAAAGGCTGTCTGTCTGAACAGAATTAGAGATTATAAATATCTTAAACATCAGGAAATGATCAGAAAATGATCAGAATTGAGGAAATTGTGTTTTTCAAGTAGTGATGATGATGGAAGTTCTAATGCAGCAGGACAAACAAATAAGAAGCAAATTAAGTCCATAAAAGCTCACACTGCTGCCTGATTGTCCTCACAGTGTTCAGGTTAATATTTGTGATTCTGGTTTTGAGAAGGGCGGTTTGTGTTTCAGTTTAGATGCATCATGTTGTGCATTAAATCAGGGAGATGTGTGGGATGAAGCTGAGTCAGTGTGAAACCTGGTAGGAGGAGAGAAGACGGACAGACACGCTGAAATATGTCATGAAATATCAGTAAATATCTAGACCAGCTTTCCCGTCATTTCAACTTTTTTTTTGGTTGCCTCGCAGATGTTTTAAGGTTCCATCATGTGAAAAATCTGCTCATATTGTAAATGTAAGTGATGGATTTATGGTGAAATGAGTGGATTTCTGTATTTCTGTATTGATATTAGAAATAAGTGGCCTGATGCACATTTACCAACATGTTTTCATATTTAGAGTGAATTAAACACACCCGGTGAGCTTATTTTTGCCTTAAAGACAAACTAGGGTACAATAATACAAAATGGGAATTTAAGATGTGTTCAAATAATTCAAATATATTTAAAAGCTTAACCATAAATTTTGCACAGTTTGAAGAATATTCAACACTAACTGGACATTTTTGGCTTCATAAATGTAAAATAAGTGGCAGAACTATTGTATTAAAATGCTTTAAACTGTCTTAGTGTTCCTAATAAAAGGACTTCTGTGTAAATAATATCAGAATAATGAAAAGAAGTTGTTTTTTTTGTAATAAAATCACTGCAGTAGAACCATATTCTATGTTCCAACATTTGTCTACCTTGTCAAAGCCTACATTACCCACAATGCACCTCGTCCTGACTTTACACCCACAGATGTTTATGTAGTTTTAAGCCTGAAGTCTTCACATCTGACAGACTTCATAGAGCTCACTGTGGAGACTAAACACCCGTCATAAAAACGACTCCACAGATCCAGCTTTACATTGTTTCACAAACACTCCAATACCCACAATCCCTCTGACCTGATGTTTGCCTGATGGTCAACATTTTAGAAACTTCAGTCTTTATTGCTGCATCTTTTTCTAAATGTAAAACACTCGACCAATGAACTCACCTTTCAGTTCCAGACAGAACTCCCGCCTCCATCCCATCTACGACCCCGACCGGTGGCACCGCCTCCATCGCCACGGTAACGGGCTCGGTCCCGCCGCCGTACGACCCGGTGAGCGTGCGACACCTGGATAACGACGGCAGCTCGGAGGACGATTACCTGTGGTTGTCTCACTGCCAGAGTCACATCAGGTGAACTCACAAATACACACTTTGATCTGAATTTAGATGATTTCATATTTTCAGAGCTGGAAGTTTTGATATTTTTACCCTCAAAACAACCTGTGAAGCTGTTTTCAGGGTTCAGTATCTCCAAAAATAAAACTCCCACAGACATGAAATGTGGTGACGGCACAGACTGAATGTAGAAAGAAGCACAAAATGTTCAATCATGGTGGTAATGTGTCCCCAGAAAGTTCCTGTAAGTGTCTATAAATGGATGGATCCATATTTCTACTGAAATCCTGTCTTTGGTCCATATTTCACCAACTATTGAGGCTCTAACATCAGTAGAATCTGATGTGTGGAAAGTTTGACAGGACAAAGTTCCAGTGTTTAGATAGTTTGACAAGAAACTTGTCCAAAACTAGTAAAAAATTTGCAAAATGACTCAATATTTGTCAGCACAAAAACTTGAAATTTGTTCAAAATGAGTAAAACATTGTCAAAAAATGGAAAAATGCACAAAATGTTCAAAGAACAGTAATTTTGTGTGCCCATAAAGTTCCTATAAGTGTCTATAAATGGATGGATCCATATTTCTACTAAAATCCAGTCTTTGGTTGACATTTCACCAACTGTTGAGCCGAGCCAAGGTTCCTGTTTTTAGATATTTAGACTAAATGTTGATGGTAGGAAACAGGACCTGGTGTTCATAGAGGTCTATGTGTTGGTATTTTATGTGCAAAGTTGCAAGCTGCTTAAATGTTGTCTTCATGTAGAAATTAAACAACATGTGAGGCTGATTTTCCCTGAATGTTCCCAAATTAACACAAAGTTGTGGACGGTGGAGAAAACTGATCTTTAAAGTGACACAGATTGAGCCAAAAATTAAAAGTTTCTTCTCTGTTCGTGGAGGCAAACAGCTGCTGGGTGCAGTTTGGTCAAAAATAGCTTTTAATGAAACAATGAGCTCTTGTTGCTTTTTCCCACTCTGGTTTCTTCATGCTTTGAGTCACAAGTTGCAACCGAAACCTGCTGGACTGATGAAGTCTTTGCAGCAGAGGAGGATCTATTGTGTTCTCATGAAGCGTCCCGTGAAGTTTTGCAAAGTCAACCCTTGTGGAACCATGTGGGTGTGATCCCAGATAAACCAGTAATCCTGCTGCTTCCATCCAGCACGTCTGAACCTGCAGCTAGTTTAGCTCTGAAGCTTCACTTTGGCCTCAACCAGGATGGAAAAGTTGAATTTACCAAGTTTACACTGTTAAAATCTGAAATAGCCAGAGATTCTAAACCAAGCTCAGAGAATTACTGTTCCGTTTGTGGAGTTTTAGAGGCAGATTTCAACATTCTGGAGTCACGTTATGTACAGATACCGAATCACGTGACCTAAATATGTAGCAGGCGGCGGGAATTGATGGGACTCAGAAACACCCCCACAATTTAATCAGTTGTTCCTTGGATCATTTCTGATGGATAAGTCCTGATAAGTCCTCAGAGGTGGATTTGTAGTAGGATCACAATCAGCTGATGTAGTGTTCACTGGTTGTCATGGTTACAGTGACACCGTGCTGCTATCTGGCAATGATACAGAAATCTTTAACAAATCCGTGGATCCAGACTATAAGCTGCATCACTGCCAGAATCTAATCACTTGGTTTTTGTGTCATTTCTGACCTTCTCTGAAAATTTCATCCACATCTGTTAGTCTGTTGATGAGTAATGTTGCTAACAGACAGACAGACAGACCAGTGGCAGCCATCGCATAACTGTGCTTGGTTCCTTGGCAGAGTAATAAGTAACTTTGGACACTAACAGCATCATACTTCCTGAATTCTGTCTAAACTGATGCAGACAAACTTCAAACTCAGACCCTGTTTTAGTTTCTGTCTCTTTAAACTCTTAGTTATAAAATTATAATAATGTTATGATTAAATGTTCTGTATGATTATAAACTACTGTGTGACTGTGAACTCATAGAACCCAATGCACTCAGTAAACTTCCATGATTAGCTCTGGCCATGAAAATACAACAAGCTGATTTTGGGAGCAGCCGATTGAAAGTGGAAAGAACTGATGATAGGACTGTGACTGCATTAAAGCTAAACTGTTTCTTTTTATTGTCTAACTGTGTTCTGTTCTGGTTGATTCCTTGTAAAACATTCACTTTGACTTGAGAGACAATTCTGAGTGAATTTTCTTCACTCTCTAAACTCTGCGTCCGTCCGTCTGTCTGTCCTCAGGCCTCCTTTAGGTTCGTCCACGTCTCTGGAGACCGACTACAGCGACGGCCTCTACCCTCCTGCTGCCTCTTCCTCCTCCTCCTCTTCCTCCTCGCCCTCGCTCCTACCCAACAGCCTCCCGCCTCCTCCCTCCTCTGGCTTCAGGACCGCCCCCTGGACGGTTGCCGCTGCGACGAGCCCCTTCAGCCAATCCCTGGACGCCGGTGTGACGTCAGACCCCCACCGACGGGCCAGGCCTCGCTGCCACCCGTCTCCCCACCCCAGGAAGCACTCTCTGGACTTCCACCTGCGACCCGTAGCCATCCCCCTGGGCGATGACGCCACGCCTCACCCCTCCCTCACCCCTAGTGGGTACCAGATCCCCCGTCCGGCCTCCACCCCCCAGCCGCCGCCCCCTCGCCGCCCGTCCTCCACCCCCAGTGTGGACTCTCTGACCCCAGCAGAGCTCCACGCCTCCACTCCGGCTCCTCCTCCTCGCCCACCCAAGCCCCCCGCCATGGCAGCCCAGGGAGAGGGCTCCTCGGTGGGCACGAGGCCGACCACGCTGCCCCGGACCAGCTCAGAGCCGGAGAGGAGGGAGGAGGAGGGAGGAGGATACCTGCCGAGGAGCAACACCATCACCACACCTGGACGCCTGCAGACAGGTGAGCTCAGAGCAGGAAATACACCTTATTTACCTTCATTTAAACCAATTTAAAAACAGTCAGACTCTCCCACCTGACACGAAACACCCTAAATAACCATATTATATTTAATGAAGCAAAGTTTTACCTTCGTACTGTGAATATTTTCAGAGTTATAGTTCCTTCAAGTACACAGATGTGGGTCCACATTTCACTCTGATGAAGAGATGAGGTTCATAAATGATGGAAAAAGTCCACTAAAAATTGACTTTTTCCATCATTTCTGAGCCTCAGAACTTCATCAGTCCAGCAGATAGAATCATGAGACTTTAGGATGAAAAACACATCTGAGTTCTGTTAAAAACTGACACCAGATCAGTTTCAGCATCAGCATTTTCTCTGCTTTTGAGACATTTTGGACAATTTTTGAGTCACTTTAAAGAATTTTTCACTTTTCAACAAGAATTGGGTCATTTTGAACAGATGTGGTTGAGGGGAAAGGGATAATTTTCCAATATGTACATTTTCTTGAAGACTCCTCTTCACTTGAGTCATTTTAAAGAATTTTTTGACCATTTTGGACACATTTTTAATCATTTTTGTCATGTTAGAGATGTTTTTCTGGACAAGAACTGAATCATTTCAGACAAATTCACAGTAATTTTTTGAGAAGTTTTTACCATGTTGGACAAATTTTGAGTAACTTTGGACACATTTGTACAAAAGTCTAGTCAGATTGGACAGGTTTTGGGTCATTTTGGACAAATCTTGCGTCACTTGGTGAAGTTTTAGTCTTTGTAGACAGTGCATTGTGGGTAAACTTTCCAGGCTCATATCAGCATGTGTGATAGGTGGTTGGTCAGAACAAGTTCTAGGCAATGAAAGGAGCATTTTTACACACAGAAGATACCTGGATCGTCTTCTGGACATGATTCGTTCTGCTGAGAAACAGCATTCTCATACATCCATATCACAACAGAACCAGCTGATACTGAGAAGTTCAGGGGGAACTTCTTTCAGATTTGATCCATTTTATATTATAATGATCCCCAGCAGATGTTGGTGGAGGAAACATCCACCTTCATGTTCATTGAGCAACTGAGTCTGACTAATGAACAAACATCAGAAAACGGTTTATTTCTGACCAACCAAACTTGAATCAGGAGCTGAATGAACTCTTTGTTCTGCTGTGGGTCAAAGTTCTCGTCTTATTAATGAACTAAAGCCAATCAAACTGTAGTGGAACCACGCACAACCTGTTCCTGCTGTGACCACATAATCCCTCAAAACGCTGCCAGTTCTGTACAATAAAGCTTCTTAACTGCAGAGCTCAGATCTGATCCAAAGTTTCAGGTTTAAAACTCTGATAGTTTATAGTATCGATGCAGCTTCTCACAGCTTCTACAGATTCACTGAATCCAGAAAGCAGCAAAAGGCAGCAGTTTCACACTTTAGCTGAGAGCACAAACACCACATTAGTGTCTGCAGACTGAAAACACTGATGATGTTTTGTGTTTGTGTTCCAGGTTGTGATTCCTCCTCCATTCCTCGGTCTCTGTCCGACAGAGCGAGCATGTTTGAGTTCAGCGAGAGCTTCAGCAGCTACTTTGTGAGTTCAGACTCTTAAACGTGAAGAATAACAAACACAACGAGTGGTTTGCTTCATCTCTCCATCATTTCCGCCCCCAGATTAATAAAGGTATGGTGCCTCTGGGCAGCGTCTGCTCTGAAGATGACGATGTGGATGAAAACTACGTTCCCATGAGCGCCGCCACCACCGAGCCGCCAGTCGCTCCAAGGTCAGTTCACACGCCACAGGAAAAGTTCTGTTTTCATTACAGCTAATACTCAGATGACATTACAGACATTTAAGATCTGACAACAAAACCAAACAGCACTGTAGAAGTGATTTTATTACTGCTGGTATTAAAGTAGAGGCTGCACAGTGGATTGGTGATTAGCACTGTCTCCTCGCAGCTAGAAGATCAAATCAGATCAAATCAAAATGTACTTTATTAATCCTGAAGGAAATCAAGATATCCAGCAGCACATTACACTACAAATATACAATGAGGCACAGTGAGGTATAAAAATAATTTAGAATAGAATGTAAAGATCGAACAGTCCATCCATCAATCATCCATCCATCCATCCATCCATCCATCCATCCATCCATCCATCCATCTTCTTTCTCTTATCCGGGGTCGGGTCGTGGAGGCAGCAGATGAAGCAGATCATTCCAGATGTTCCTCCTCCCAGCAACACTTTCCAGCTCTTCCTGGAGGATCCTGAGGCGTTCCCAGGCCAGATGAGATATATAATCCCCCCAGAGGGTTCTGGGTCTACCCCGGGGTCTCCTCCCAGGTGGACGTGTTCAGAAAACCTCCAAAGGAAGTCTCCCTGGAGGATCTGAATCAGATGTCCAAACCTCCTCAGCTGGTTCCTTTAGAGGTGAAGGATCAGCAGCTCTACTCTGAGCTCCCTCTGGATGTCTGAGCTTCTCCCCCTATCTCTAAGGCTGAGTCCAGTTCAATGTTTAGTCCTGTTCTCAGAGTTTTATTCTATCTAATTTCACTTCCATGGAGACGGCTTTCCTTTTCTTCCAAGCATCAGAAGAGTCTGACTTACGCTGGGAGCCATAATGAAGGACAAAAAGTTAGTGAATGTAGCACAATCCAAGGTGGTGTATAACCAGAGAATGGAAACAAAGCTGTCTGATAGCGCTGAAAGACGATGGATTCATCCGCTCCACTCATTAACTAGTTCCAGTAACCAGTTCTGACGTAACAACGAAACGCTGTACATCGTAAACCGAGGACTTCCTGTAATTATTTCTAATTAATTCTAATGATTCTTCCGTCTGTTTACTTCAGGGTGCCTCCAGCTCCTCCCTCTGACTCCACCCACCTCCATGACGGGAACTACGTCCCCATGACGCCGCTCAGCCCTCACCTGCCCTCTGCTGCAGGTGACCCGGCCTCTCTGGGCCGACAGGTGCCTCCACCCGCCCACATGGGCTTCAGGAACCCCCCGCTGACCCCCCCACTCCTCAGGAACACCGTGACGGACGCCACGCCGCCGCCGATCCTCCGCAACCTGAAGCCCCAGCGCAGAGGTCATTATCTCACTGACGTTATCAGAGAAGCATTAGTTCCAGGAAGCTTCTCAGAGTTCATCTAAACTGACCTTTTTTATCAGCAGTCAGTGATTAATTGAGGATATTTATCCACAGAGATCATAAATGAGCTTCTGTGTGTTCAGTTGTTGGGGTTTTTTTTGTGTCTGCAGGAGTTTGTGTGAACCAGACGGTGGAACGAAGCGACTTTCAGACTGCAGCTGAGCCCAAAACAAGAGGTACAAACCACTACTGAAATGACAGATGATACATTTTTAGTCTTTTCTAGATGATGGTTTGACACAGTACTCTTTAAAAATAAAAGCAGACCTTCAGTTAAATTATTTTAGTGAAATATATGTGGGTTATTCACATCAAAGCAGCTTTAAAATCTGTCAGCAAACAGAGCAGCAGGAGTGGATGAAAGAGCAGTTTGGGTGAAAATATTTAATCACAAAATAAAAATCCTCCTTTTCTGAGACAAACAGGCTCAGTTTTAGTTATTTTTTTGGACTTTACATTCACATTTAGGAAGCTGACTAGCAGAAATACTCATTTTAGAAAAAAACACACCTGGAAACATGTTCAATCTGGTTTTTGCAGCATCAGAGTCATAGTTAACGCTAAAGAAAGGAGAGAATTAGTGTTTTTATTATTCAGATGTAGAACACAGAATGCACAGTTCCCTCTGCAGAAGATAAATCACATTTATTTTTTAAATTTGTTTTAAGGTGAAGACACTTCTGGTCCAAAACTTCACCATATTTCAAGCTGATATGTACTAAATATACAGTCAATGTAATAAAAACACCAGTTTGAGATATTTTTATTGATCAGAAAACATCATCTTTTGCATATTTATATCAAAAAACTGAATTTACAGGTTATGTGTGGAAAAACTGTAGCAACTGAATGAAATACGTCACTTCAGCAGATGATGATGGTAGAAACCAATCATAAATCACAATAATACATTTCTGAAGACACTCCTCAGTACAGTAAATAATCACAGCAAGTCTCTGGTTTAAAGACAAGAAAACCACATCCACAGTTAAACTAGAGTAAATCCACGTACCTGCATGTTTCTGTTACTGAAATAGTTCCTTCTTCTCAGTCCAGGTTCCTGTTAGGTTGAATTATTTATGTGCTCTAGCAGGTCAACAAACTGACAGCACTCAGACACACACAGCAGCTTATAGGTACATTAAATAGCAATAAAACATGAATAATGTTCACGGTCAGGTGTTTCTGCAACGCTCAGATTTTACTTCCACTGAAGAGCTTTTAGTTTCACACAAAATCAGCCTCACTGGTTTGTTTTCCACCGTGTGTGTCTGTTCTCATAAAACAAGAAACAACAAGAGTCACATCTAAAGTCCTTTAAGGACATTTTAACTCCATCTATACCTAATACAGTCATAAAAAATCTGTTAAAAGTTCCCCCTGACCTCCTCAGAATCAGCTGATTCTTTATCTACAGGAACTTTATTTAATGAAGCAAAGTTTTACCTTCAGACTAGGAATATTTTCAGAGTTTCAGGTCCTTAAAGTCCCTAGAGGTGGGTCCAGATTTATCACAGATGAAGTTCTGAGGCTCAGAAATGAGCCTCAGAACTTCATCAGTCCAGCAGATAGACACATGACATTTTAGGAGGAAAAACACATCAAGATCAGTTTAACATCCACTCCAGGTGTCACGGTCTAAAGACTATATCTGGTTTTTTGTTCATTTTCTCTATAACCAACTTTGAGCATCAATATTATGGGATGTATTATCGTTACAACAGGAAAATAAGCTGTAAAAGATATAAATATTTTAGAAATTTACTCTGACAGAGAGTGAATCATGTCTATGAGATGATCCTGGTATCTTCTGTGTGTAAAAATGCTCCTTTCATTGTCTAGAACTTGTTCTGACCAACCACCTATCACACATGCTGATATGAGCCTGGAAAGTTTACCCACAATGCACTGTCTACAAAGACTCAAACTTCTCCAAAGTGACTTAAAATTTGTCCAAAATTACCCCAAATCTGTCCAAGCTGACTAAACTTTAGTCCAGATTTTTCCAAAAGTACTCAAAATTTGTGTAACACGACAAAAATTCTTAAGAATCATTCAATTCTTGTCCAGAATGACCAAAAAAAATCTCAAAAATGACTCAAAAAATACTGAAAATTCTCAAAAAGTTCTTTAAAATGATTCAAGTGAAGAGGAGTCTTTATATTGGTTTTCCCTCAACCAAATTTGTCCAAAATGACTCAATTCTTGTCTAAAAAGACCAAAAACTTCTCTAACATGACTCAAAAATGACTAATTACTAATCTGTTGTGAAGCTCAACATAACCCGACAGTCAGTCGACTGAAATAAACCTGATTATTTGATAAACTCACTTCATGGAACATTAAAATATCAGAACAAGGCGTGTCTGCTGTTCTTTTTCCACTAAAATCCTTCACCCTGAAGACTGACAGATTTAGTTTGTTGGTCCTAAAATGTGAAAAACAAGCAGCTCTGCTACTTTCTCTTCCCTTTAAACCTTTGTGGACTCTGTGGAGGCGATCATGAGTGTAAACGTCTGTTGTCTCCCAGTGAAACCAGCTCCTCTGGACATCAGCCCAGTCACCCAGGACTGGCAGGAAGTCCCGCCTCCTGTTCGCTCACCTGTCACTCGAACCTTCACACGAGAGTAAGTGTGTCAGCATGTTGAGCTTTAATGCACAAATATTCCAGATTTAATGTTTAAACACAGTTAGAGGAAGCAAGAAGTGAAGCTGTTCTGCCACCTGGTGGTCGTGGAGGAGAACTGCAGCTTCTAACTATTATTTATATTTATATAAAACATCACTCCTTAAGTTTTATTATCACTCTGTAGGGAGAAAAAATGTGAAATTCTTATATTTTTATTTTCTAGTTGAGATAGACAAGCATCAGATACTAAAGTTTAGCTTGATTTGAGTTTGTTTTTGTTCATTTCTGATGCAAGAAGTCCAATTTAAGCAGCTATATTTTGCAAAAATGTCACTTTTGTAAGGTTTCAATCATGTAGTTTAAAGTTTGCAACAATGAAGAGGCTTTAGATTATAGTAATACATAAGTTTAACTTCATTTCAAATTATTTTCACAGACTTTTCAGCAAACGTTTCAATTCACAGGCTGAAATTTTCCTCTTTCAGGGAGCAAAAATGTCACTCGAACGTTTTAATCTCATAGTCTGAAGCTTTAAAATGTGAATTTGGGATCATTTTTCATGTTTTTTTCACATATTAAAAAAAATCTGCACTGTGCAGCTCTTTTATTTGAGTTTTTACTTTGCAGAAAGGCCAATAAATCTCAGCAGTGAAGATAAACAAACATCAGATACTAAAGTTTAATTAGATTTTAGATCGTTTTTACCAGTTTTTATGCAAATAATGTGATGTATAGAAGCTGTACTTTCCAATATTCCTCTTTTAGAGAATAAAAATGTCACTTTAAGGTTTTAATCTTGTCGTTTGAAGCCTTAGAAATGATCAAGTATTAGATATTAAAGCTGGTGTTGATTGTATTTAATATTATTGATTTGAGTTTGAGAATTAGACTTTATTATTTTTCATTTAGAAGAACTAAAAGCAGCATTAAAAAACTGCAAAACTTCACAGTGCGAAGAGAGAAATTTCCAAAAGACGACTGTAAACAGTTCAAAAAGTGACTTAAATCATTTAATTAATCTTCCATCGGTTGATTAACTGATAATCACTGATTTACTGATCGTCTGATCAGGTTCCAGCAGAACGTTTGAAGGTTTTACTTGAAGAATAAATGATTTATTGTGATTTATTTATCTGTCAGTCCGTCCAGCCGTCGGTCCGTCTGTCCGACCTCGGCTCAGAGCTCCTCCCCTTCTTCCGACTCCGACGACCCCGACGACAGCTACGTCGCCATGACAACCTCCAACCTCAGCTTCAGTGCCGGCGAGTCGGTAAAAAAAAAGCACAAAAAAACACACTTTCATTTACCTTCGTTTAATTCTATCCTTTATTTCTGTTTTACTTCTGCTTTGTTTCTTTAAAAATAGAATTAGAGCATAAAATACTGAAGTTCAGCTTAATTTGAGTTTGTTTTCTTTGAGTTTTCACTGGTTTCTAGACCAAAAATGCTAATTCTAGCAGCTTTATACAGTAATATCTCATTTTAGAAAGCAAAAATGGCATTTTTTTCAAGGTTTTAATCTTATAGTTTGAAGCTGTAACTATGAACGAGCTTCATTTATCAAAGTTTAACAAGATTATAGTTCATTCTTATTGATTTTAATGCAAAAAAAACACGATTTATAGCATCTTTATATAGTAATATCTCATTTTAGAGAGCAAAAATTTCATTTTTTCAAGATTTTTATCTTGTAGTTTGAAGCTATAACAATGAATGAGCTTCATTTATCAAAGTTTAATAAGATTTTAGTTCATTCTTATTAATTTTCATGGAAAAAATGCAAATTTTCTGAAAGCAAAAATGTCTCTAAGGTTTTAATCTTTTAGTGTGAGTCTATAACGATCAGGAATGAATGAATTAGATGTTATAATAATGCTTTAATAACATTTTAGAACTGTAAAAAAAACAAAAACAGACATATCTGACCAAATAACACAGTTGTGAGGGATTCATTTTTGGCCATTTGGTCAGTATTTATATAATATTTGTGCAACACTTCTGTCACTGAAATAAGAAATGCTCTTTCAAGATGCATTTTTACTTTAATTTTTTTCTTAAACGTCCTTTTTGATCCACAGTTTTTTCCCCGTGTACCAGAGCATCAAAAAGTTTAGAAGATACTGAAGTTTAGCTTAAGTTTAATGAGATTTCTTTGATTTTTGATGCAAACAAATAATAGTAATCTCAATAATCCTCTAATTTGAAGCCTTAATGATGACCTGAACATTGGATACTAAAGTTAGAATCACATTTAGAGTTTCAGTGTTCGATATTTGATTGAATTCAGTTCATTTTCTTTCAACTCTGATGGTTTATGAAGCATATTTGAGCCACTAAATGCAGATTATTGCAGCTTTACGTCGGAATAATTAATTCTAGTGAGGAAAGACGAGGCAACACTTGTTGATTTGTGATCCGTGAATGATTTTTAAATAATCTTCTTTCCATCTGAACCCTCCAGTCTCTGAGGCTGATGCTGCACCGGGCCTCAGAGGGCGGAGTCAGCAGCCCGTTGCTACGGCGAGCCAGAGGAGACAAACAGGTGGAGTACCTGGACCTGGACCTGCATACGAGCCGATCAGCACCCAGCAGACAGGTAGCAGCTCAGAACCACAGACCAACACTGAACGACAGGTTTTACATGCTTCTGTTGCTCCAATTATCTTCAATACAATGATCATCCTGTCTGCAGGGAGTTTGGCCACTAGAGGGCGCTAGTTTACAAGTTTAGTCCACAATTACTCCAAACCTCTACAAAATTATATTAATATGAAAAATGATTCAAGCTTTTCTAAAATGACTACAACCTGTAACAAATGACACAAAAATAAGTGAAATTTTACTTGAAACTTGTCCTAAATGAGTCAAAATTTGCCCAGAATGATTAAAACTTGTTCAAAATGACACAAAACAATGTTGAAATATATAATAATTGCTCAAAAATGATTTAAGATCTGTCCAGAATGATGTAAAAAATCATTTAAAATGACTCCAAATCTCCCAAATTCAGCAGAGACGTCCTCAGAATTATTCAAATCTGTTCAAAATTACTTTAAATTTATTCAAAATGACTAAAAAATAATTGAAAATGACTAAAACCTGTACAGGGCTGCACAGTGGCGTAGTGGTTAGCACTTTCGCCTTGCAGCGAGAAGGTCCCTGGTTCGCGTCCCGGCTTTCCCGGGATCTTTCTGCATGGAGTTTGCATGTTCTCCCTGTGCATGCGTGGGTTTTCTCCGGGTACTCCGGCTTCCTCCCACAGTCCAAAAATATGCTGAGGTTAATTGATTACTCTAAATTGCCCGTAGGTGTGAATGTGTGAGTGATTGTTTGTCTCTGTATGTAGCCCTGTGACAGACTGGTGACCTGTCTAGGGTGTCCCCTGCCTTCACCTGAGTCAGCTGGGATAGACTCCAGCCCCCCCATGACCCTAATGAGGATTAAGCAGTGTATAGATAATGGATGGATGGATGGATAAAACCTGTACAAAATGAAGCACAAAACTTGAAAATTTGCTTCAAATGTGTTGAAAATGCATCAAACATGTTCAAAATTCCTTAAAATTTGTCTAGAATGATGCAAAAATAGTAAAAAGAATATATAATTTTTAACCGTATTCGCTGAGTATAAACTATTTTTTTATTCAGATGTAAAATAATCATAAATGTGAGGATTCTTTCTGCTTTTACAGTTTTTTGGAGTAATTTCTGCCTTTTTTTAAACATATAAATGTTTTCCAGTGGGTTGTTTGTGAGTTCTGAGTATAAAAACTTCTATGTGTGAACAGAAACGCTGCACAGCTGAAGGCGGAGTCGGCGGCAGCTACTCGTCTGGAGCCGGCGAGGAGCATGCACGAGGCGAGCGTGCACGAGGCGAGCGTGCACGTGTAGACTACGTGGTGGTGGATCCCAAACGGACCAAAGCTCTGAGGAACACCAGGGAAGCCTGGCATGATGGGAGGATGTCCACGGAGAAGGACAAGAGTTAGGACACCCTCAGTACTCTGTCTGGAGGAAGTAATAGATTACTTCTGACATTACTTCAGCCACACAGTTAGGACACCCTCAGTACTCTGTCTGGAGGAAGTAATAGATTACTTCTGACATTACTTCAGCCACACAGTTAGGACACCCTCAGTACTCTGTCTGGAGGAAGTAATAGATTACTTCTGACATTACTTCAGCCACACAGTTAGGACACCCTCAGTACTCTGTCTGGAGGAAGTAATAGATTACTTCTGACATTACTTCAGCCACACAGTTAGGACACCCTCAGTACTCTGTCTGGAGGAAGTAATAGATTACTTCTGACATTACTTCAGCCACACAGTTAGGACACCCTCAGTACTCTGTCTGGAGGAAGTAATAGATTACTTCTGACATTACTTCAGCCACACAGTTAGGACACTCTCGGTACTCTGTCTGGAGGAAGTAATAGATTACTTCTGACATTACTTCAGCCACACAGTTAGGACACTCTCAGTACTCTGTCTGGAGGAAGTAATAGATTACTTCTGACATTACTTCAGCCACAGACTTAGAATGACGGGTTTATGAGCTGCTACTGATTTAAAATCCATCCATCCATCCATCCATTATCTATACACCGCTTAATCCTCACTAGGGTCATGGGGGGGCTGGAGTCTATCCCAGCTGACTCAGGTGAAGGCAGGGGACACCCTAGACAGGTCACCAGTCTGTCACAGGGCTACATACAGAGACAAACAATCACTCTCACATTCACACCTACGGGCAATTTAGAATGATCAATTAACCTCAGCATATTTTTGGACTGTGGGAGGAAGCCGGAGTACCCGGAGAAAACCCACGCATGCACAGGGAGAACATGCAAACTCCATGCAGAAAGATCCCGGGAAAGCCGGGACGTGAACCAGGGATCTTCTAGCTGCAAGGTGAAAGTGCTAACCACTACGCCACTGTGCAGCCCCTGATTTAAAATCATTAAAAACATTTTCATTAAGGAAAATAAAGATTAAAGAAATATTACAATATTTATATATTTATGTTCCATGGAAATATTAAGTTGAAGTAATTAAATTCACAGAATTATTGAGTTGAAATTATTAAATTTACAGTAAACATAACTTTACAGTAATGTTGAGTAATGTTGAGTTAAAATAATAAAATTTGCGTAAATGTTGAGTTAAATTCAGAGAAATATTGACTTAGAGGATTTAAAATTCACATAAATTTTGAGTTGAAATAATTTAATTCACAGAAATACTAAGTAATTAAATTGACAAATATTTAATTCAATTCACAGAAATATTGAGTTAAAGTTATTAATTCATAAATATTTCATTAAATTCTCAGAAATATTCAGATAATTAAATTTACAGAAATATTGAGTCAAAATTATTAGCTTCACATAAATATTTAATAAAATTCACAGAAATATTCAGTTAAAGTAATTAAATTCACAGAGATATTGAATTAAATTCACAGAAATATTGACTTAAATCAGTCAAATTCCCACAAATATTAGTTATCTTAGTCAAAAATGACACAAATATCAGGTTCAAATTATTAAATTCACAGGAAATACGGTAAAAACGGTCAAAATCATTGATTATAAACTCTTTTTCATGTCATTACATCCCACAAATTTAAAAAAATCTGAGGTTGAAGTCAGTAAACTGACATTGTTCTGACAATTCATTGTTGATTTATTGATCTGTTAATCAGTAGCAGCTTCTAAACCCTTCAGTAAAAACATGTTGCTGCTGATTTAAACTCAGAATCTGATGACTAACTCAAACACGTGTCACAGGAAAGAGTCTCGGGTTAAAATAAAGATTTATTATCTTCATTCCTCCTGCACAGAAAGAATCAGTTGATGCTGGAATGATTTATATGTTTGGAAGACAGAATTCAGAACCGAATTTCCCTCTGGGGATTAATAAAGTCTGTCTAAGTCTCAGACACGTAGAAATCTAGTTTGACCTGAATGCTGCGATTCTTGCTGAAACAGAAAAGAATCAGGATGAATCTAATGATCAATAAATCAGAGAATCTGAAGAATTCTCCACACAAATCTGATCTGTCCACAGGATGGACGAAATCTGTTCACTAATGTGATGAAAATAGAATAAACAACAAAATAAACACGACAAAATAACACAACGTTTCACTCTGATCTCTGCTACTGCATTTTCATTCTTTCATGAAATAAGAGCAAAGACGAGGTGAAAACGGTGCAAAGTTTCCCTCCTCCCTGGATGTTTTCACACAGTCTCACCTATGGATGTTGTTGTCATGGTGACCAACTCCAAACAACAACATGCAGGGCAGGTAAACAGAAAGAACCATTAAATTAAACCATTAAATGAGAAGGTGTGTCCAAACTTCGGACTGGTGGTGTAATTATTGAGGTTGAAACTCTTCAAAACCACGAATGAATGTGACTGTTGTGGTAAAGTTCATTCTGACAGATGACTGATTTACATCCCTGCAGTCTGAGGAGCAAACACACCTGAGCAGGTGTTACTGCATGTGAGACGTCCGTCCTCTGCAGCTGATCTGCTGGCTGACTCACTGATGGTAACTCACTCAGCGTTGTTGTTGTTGTTGTTGTTTAGTCACCATGGCAACCAGACCTGAGGCGGTTCTTATAAGTTGACCTGCTTTTCTGGAACTGAATCAGTGTGACGACGACACTGGAGGAACGAGCTTCAGTTTGGAGGCTGGACGTGAGTTTTACACTTCTGCAGAAAGATGTTCAACCTTTCTGCACACAGATCCGTCACATAAAAAAATCTAATAAATCTGTAAAAGGTTCAACCTGACTTCCTCAGAATCAGACGAGATGAAACCACCAAAATGTATCTGCTCCTTGGATGTTTTCTGGTCGTCCAGCAGATGTCCTCAGATTGTCTCACCTGCCAGGGTTCTACCTGTTGGTGTCACGCTGCCCCCATCAATCCATTGCTGTTGTTGCTATGACGACCAGCTCCAAACAACAACATGCAGGGCAGGAAAACAGGAAGGGATGATGGAAATGTCCCTCCTCGTAGCTGCAGGTCCAGATCCAGCTGGTTCTGGTGGGACAGTGATGATTGTGCTGCTGCTGGTCTCAGATCTGTTCCCTGCTGTTGTTGCTGAGCAGCAGTGGGAGTTTCCTCAGTGCTGGGAATGTTTCTGTGTTTACATGCAGATCCTTGACGCCTCTCTGGCCACAGACAGACTCAGATACTAGGAGCTGCAGCTGGTTTGGTTCATTTACTGTGAAAAGTTCCACATTTCATATAATGAAATCAGCAAAAAGTTCATCCTGACCTCCTCAGATTCAGATGAGATAAAAACGGTGCAAAGACGAGATGGAAAAAGTGCAAAGAAGGGATGAAAACGGTGCAAAGATGAGGTGGAAAAAGTGCAAAGACGAGATAAAAATGGTGCAAAGATGAGATGGAAAAAGTGCAAAGAAGAGATAAAAATGGTGCAAAGATGAGATGGAAAAAGTGCAAAGAAGAGATGAAAACGGTGCAAAGATGAGATGGAAAAAGTGCAAAGACGAGATAAAAATGGTGCAAAGACGAGATGGAAAAAGTGCAAAGAAGAGATAAAAATGGTGCAAAGACGAGATGGAAAAAGTGCAAAGAAGAGATAAAAATGGTGCAAAGACGAGATGGAAAAAGTGCAAAGAAGAGATGAAAACGGTGCAAAGACGAGATGGAAAAAGTGCAAAGAAGAGATAAAAATGGTGCAAAGATGAGATGGAAAAAGTGCAAAGAAGAGATGAAAACGGTGCAAAGATGAGATGGAAAAAGTGCAAAGAAGAGATGAAAACGGTGCAAAGATGAGATGGAAAAAGTGCAATGAAGAGATAAAAATGGTGCAAAGATGAGATGGAAAAAGTGCAAAGAAGAGATGAAAACGGTGCAAAGATGAGATGGAAAAAGTGCAATGAAGAGATAAAAATGGTGCAAAGATGAGATGGAAAAAGTGCAAAGAAGGGATGAAAACGGTGCAAAGACATCCTCTGCATCACCCGTCACTCATGGCTCCTGAGTGTCCTTCAGTGTTGTTGTTGCTGTTCTTTAGTCACCATGGCAACCAGACCTGAGGCTGTTCTTATAAACTCACCTGCTTCTCTGAAACTGAACCAGTGTGACGACAACCCTGGAGGAACGTGCTTCAGTTTGGAGGCTGGACGTGAGTTTTACACAACTTCTGCAGAAAGATGTTCACACACAGACTCATTAACACACGATCAGATAGCAGCAGAATAACCAGAGAAATGAACACAAACCAGACCGGCTGGATTCTGTTGTTTTCCTCTTGGCAGGTGATGCGACTGTTTTTCCATTTAGTGCATCTTCTTCTGCTGGAAACTGAAAGTACTTGAGGGCTGGAAATTTACATCCTTTGACAGCCGCCTCGTTTCATTCCCACGTGAGATCGGAGGCGAAAAGGTGAGACGTTCACAGAGTCGTAGAAGCAAACATCAGAGAGAGATAAGAATCACTCAGCTGTGACATTAAACACTTGACCTGGAATCATCGGAGCACTGAAAGGTAAAAAGAAATGATGAAAAAATAATTTAAAAAGTCGTTGAAATGTGTTCAAAATGAATCAAACGTGTCCTAAAGGAGTCAAAATTTGCCCAGAATGATTAAGACTTGTACAAAATGACACAAAGCAATGTTGAAATAAGGAATTAGTCGTCAAAAATTACTCGTAGTCTGTCCAAAATGATGCAAAAATGATTGAAAATAACTAAAGCCTGCACAAAATAGCGTTATTAAAAATTATTCAGGTTTGTCTAAAATGACTAAAACCTGTAACAAATGACACAAAAATAATTTAAAATGTACCTGAAACATGTTCAAAATGAATCAAACGTGTCCTAAAGGAGTCAAAATTTGCCTGGAATGATTCAAACTTGTACAAAATGATACGAAACAATGTTGAAATGAATTATAATTGGTAAAAATTACTCAAAATCTGTCCAAAATAATGCAAAAAAAATATTCAAAATGACTCTGAAATTTTCTAAATTCAATAGAGAATAATTCAAATGAATCAAATCTGTTCAAAATTACTTGAAATTTGTTCAAAATCACTCAAAAATGATTGAAAATAACTGAAACCTGTACCAAATGATACAAAAATAATTTAAAATGTACTTGAAATGTGTCCTAAATGAATCAATATTAGCCCAGAATGAGTAAAGCTTGTACAGAATGACACAAAACATTGATGAATTAAATAATACTTAGTCAAAAATGACTTAGATCTGTCCAAAGTAAAGCAAAAAATCATTTAAAATGACTCCAGATTTCCCAAATTCAGCAGAGACTTCCCAGAATTATTCAAATCAGTTCAAAATACTTCAAATTTGTCCAGAACGACTCAAAAATAGTAAGAAGAATTTTATACTTTTAACAGAATTCGCTGAGTATAAATAATTAATTTTGGTAAATATTAATTCAGACATGTAAAATAATGAATCAAACATGAAAACATTTTTGTTGAAATTTCACAGCTCATTGAGCAGAAAAACTAAAATAATGGTAGAAAATACATATTCTTAACCCTCCTGTTGTTCCCATTTACAGCACCCAAAAATATTGTCCCCTTGTCTGAAAAAAATCCCAAAAATTCAGCAAAAATTTCCCCCAATTTATAAAAATTTGCAACATCTTCAGGAAGAAAATTCCCATAGAAGTTTTATTTGAAAAAAAATCCCCAAATTTGGCAAGAAATAAAAATTTAAAAAATAAATAAAAATTGTAAATATTTTCAAAAAATGAATACAAATTTTCCTCAAAAAATAGCTAAAGTGATTACATATATATCAGTAAAAGTTCTCATATTTTCTTTCTAATTTCACTGGATTTTGGTTGATTTTTCTCTGAATGTTCTTAAAAAAACATTTTTTTTTAACATTTCTTTTTTTCCCCATCAAAAAATGTTCAATAATTTCCCAAAAATGTTGAAAATGTGGAAGTTTTCACTGTGAAAATATATTTCTTTCTCCACATTTTTAAACTTTAAAACGGGTCAGTTTGACCTGTAGGACGACATGAGGATTAAAAATGTGCTGGTTTTTATTTTCAAGCAACAAAAATGATCTGAAAGTAGGTAGAAAGTATCTAAAGTATGCATGAAAATGAGACTTTTGTACTTTCTCAATAATAATTTTCCACAAATCCTCATGAATTAGATTTAATGTTGCAAAGAAACAGGTTGTGTTTGTGATCATGTTTATGAATGTGGGGCAGACTGAGTGAAACACCTGTTCTGTTGCTAGGAAACATGTAGCGATGATGTCATCTGACAAACCGGTTTCCTGACAAGAAATCAAACACGACAGCTCAAAGACTGAAGACGTCTGAGGGAGTCGCTGACAGAACGCTGCCGTGAGTTCAACAGGTGGATCAGAACTCACCTGGACTCTGACAGCCAATCAGAGAGTTCAACAGGTGGATCAGAGCTCACCTGGACTCTAACAGTCAATCAGAGAGTTCAACAGGTGGATCAGAACTCACCTGGACTCTGACAGCCAATCAGAGAGTTCAACAGGTGGATCAGGGCTCACCTGGACTCTGACAGCCAATCAGAGAGTTCAACAGGTGGATCAGGGCTCACCTGGACTCTGACAGCCAATCAGAGAGTTCAACAGGTGGATCAGGGCTCACCTGGACTCTGACAGCCAATCAGAGAGTTCAACAGGTGGATCAGGGCTCACCTGGACTCTGACAGCCAATCAGAGAGTTCAACAGGTGGATCAGAACTCACCTGGACTCTGACAGCCAATCAGAGAGTTCAACAGGTGGATCAGGGCTCACCTGGACTCTGACAGCCAATCAGAGAGTTCAACAGGTGGATCAGGGCTCACCTGGACTCTGACAGCCAATCAGAGAGTTCAACAGGTGGATCAGGCTCACCTGGACTCTAACAGCCAATCAGAGAGTTCAACAGGTGGATCAGGGCTCACCTGGACTCTAACAGCCAATCAGAGAGTTCAACAGGTGGATCAGGGCTCACCTGGACTCTGACAGCCAATCAGAGAGTTCAACAGGTGGATCAGGGCTCACCTGGACTCTGACAGCCAATCAGAGAGTTCAACAGGTGGATCAGGGCTCACCTGGACTCTGACAGCCAATCAGAGAGTTCAACAGGTGGATCAGGGCTCACCTGGACTCTGACAGCCAATCAGAGAGTTCAACAGGTGGATCAGAGCTCACCTGGACTCTGACAGCCAATCAGAGACTCCGGCATAAACAGCAGAGCAACGCTTCAATCGTTTCCGGTGTCTGTGATGAACTGTTGTTTCTCTGACAGTGAGGAGATGATGTGCAGGATTCTGCTGCTGCTCAGCTTCAGCTCCAGTGTCTCCGGTCAGTTTATTCCTTTGTATTTACAAATCTCTTCACCATAGAACCTGATATAGACTGGTAGTCATGTGTGTTTATTGTCTGTTTTTATTTTTACTGATGCAGTAACTCCTGCTGCTGCTGCTGCAGGAAAAAATCCTAGAGGAAACACATAGCTAGTGTTACAGCAAGCTATAACTTTATTAGTGTAACATAGAATAAGCTAGTTCGCTAGGTAGTTCGTGCAACAGTAGGCTAATATAGCATAAAATCATTAACTTATAAAGCTGGTTAATTAGCTGGGTAGCTACTGCAGCAGTAAGCTAATATAGCACAAAATTATTAGTTTATCATAAAGTCGACCAATCAGCAAAGTAGCTAGTGGTACAACAAGCTAATATAGCATAATTTTATTAGCTTAACATAAAGTAAGCAAGTTATCCTTTCATATAATAATAAATCATTTTTACTGCTGGTTACCTCTCATGTTATTGCATTTGATTATATAATTGATTGTGAAACATTACAGCCATTGATGACTCAGTGAACCCTCCAGCTGCTAAACATCAGCGAGCATGTTAGCATGAAAGTACCTGTATATGATCAGAGGGCTGGTGGGGTCTGGGTTTACTGACAAATGTCAACTCATGACCTTTTGTGTGCTGTGGGAACACGAGGCCTCTGGAATGTGATGCTGAAATATGAGTCACACTGAGTTTAGTGTGTTCATGACTCAAGTGGCAATAAAAACAGTCCTCAGGGCAGCGTTTCCTCAATCATTCTTAGTTCCTACTTAAACCAGGATTATTGGACAGCTGGAAGGTGTGAATGGCAGCTGTTATTCACTTCCTCCTCATGCACTTGCAGAATCTGAACATGTATGCTTAAAGAAAAGTTCTGACGTCCAGTGACAGAAACAGTTATTCACACAGTGATATTTCACTGCTTGCTGCATTCTCTCTGTCCTCTCAGGAGTCCTGTCCTTTAACAAGGCTTTACACTATGAGGCTGAGGAGAACAGCAACGTCACCGTGGAGTGGAGCTTTGCCTTGACAACCGGCCTCAGCATCTCCTCCCTGAAGATCCACTGTTTGCTGCTCCCTGACCTGCAGGTGTTTTATCACCTGGACCACAGCGTGGAGGAGCCTCAGCACCAGCGGTTTGCCGGACGGGTCCAATGCGACACAGAGGCTCTGACTGCAGGACGAGTCCGGCTGCTTCTGTCCAGGACCAGGACAGACGACTCGGGCCGCTACCTGTGCAGGATGGTCACCGGGTTTGGCAAGGAGGTCAGAGAGTTCTGGCTCAACGTCACCGGTACGTTCCCAGTCTGTCACAATGCACAAATCAACCACAAAAACACGCAAAGAGACACAGAACTACCACAAAATGACACAAAGAGACACAAAACAACCACAAAAACACGCAAAGAGACACAGAACTACCACAAAATGACACAAAGAGACACAAAACAACCACAAAAACACGCAAAGAGACACAGAACTACCACAAAATGATACAGAGACACAAAACAACCACAAAATGACACACACAAACACAAAATGACACAAAGAGACACAAAACAACCACAAAACACATAATTTAACCACGAATAGACACAAAACAACCACAAAAACACGCAAAGAAACACGGAACTACCACAAAATGACACAAAGAGACACAAAACAACCACAAAAACATGCAAAGAGACACAGAACTACCACAAAATGACACAAAGAGACACAAAACAACCACAAAACACATAATTTAACCATGAATAGACACAAAACAACCACAAAAAGACACAAAGAGACACAAAATAATGACAAAAACATGGAGAAACAAACATTTTAATCTCTGAATCTACTTTCACTTTAGAAAAGCTTCAGTAAATTTCCAAACACAGCTGGGAGTGTTTTTTTTTTACACAACTACAGAGGCAAGCAGACCTGTTCAGCAGAACACCACAAAGATCTGATGTGATGTCAGAGTTCAGGGACAGGAAGTGAAAGCTGGATTGAAGGTTCTCAGGGTCAGACGTGACCATTAAGGTTCAGAAACCATGTTAGAAGCTTCAGGTGTGAGTGGATGTGAGCTGGTTCTGTTTCCTCACTAAATGACTCACCTGTGTGCTCCACAGCTGCAACAGTCAGAACCACACCTGAACCTCCCAGTGCGGTCAGAACCTTGCTGCTGGTTGCCATGGCAGCAGGGGTGGTGGTTCTGTTGACCTCCTGCTGCCTGGTGCTCCACTGCCGTCCGATCTGAGTCTAACGAGGATCTGGCGCCCTCTTGCTGCTCCAGAAGGAACCTGCAGGTGAGTCACACATGGCTCTGCTGCAGAAGCTTCACCGCAGAGTTGTGGTTCTGGACCGACCCGGTTCCGTGGAGGCGGGACCGCAGCGTTCTTGTTTACCTGTCTGGAGGAGCTCTTGAAGCTCAGGTGATCACAGATGTTCTCGCTGATGTTTAAAAGTGAAACCGGTTTACGGGGACTTTGGTGTAAATGTGAATGTTTTCAGACAGAATTCACTAAATCTGTTCCTCAACTTTCTGTGATCCTCTTCGGTTTACGTTTTCCATATCTGGGTTTTCACGTGTTGGTTAAATAAACGTCGCAGTAACTGTTCTGTAATCTTCATGTCAGTGGATCATGGATTGTAAATACATAAAGTGATGATACAAGTCTTCACCTGAATAATCAACACTGACTTTATGTTTTGGAATATTTATACTCTGTCTGTCGATAAATGTACTTTTTTTCTTTTAAATATATTTAAAAAAAAATGCTTTTATTGCAAGTAGTGCTTTTATTTTCAGGCTACATTTCTCTTTTAATGCTGCAGTAAGGGGACCAAGCAAATATACACGAGGATTTGTTTTGATAGTTGCCTTTTTTTTGTTGCATGAACAAAAACCAGATTTGGTGTTTAGAGTGTGTCACCTGGAGTGGATGTAAAACTGGTCTGGTGTCAGTTTTAACCAGAACTCTGATGTGTTTGTCTTCCTAAAATGCCATGTGTCTGACTCCTCGTCACACTTTGAATCAGAAAACAAAGATTATGACTTCTTGATGAACAACATCCTCATCCTCGGGAAATTTTATATACACAAATGTAAATCCATGATGGTAAATCCTAGATTTTATGTGTTTCATGAGGAGTTTCTGTCCTTCACTAAAGCCCTTAAAAATGAAGTCTAAACATGCAATGAAACTGTTCAATGTGATTGAGAATTACGATCTGCAAAAAAACGCCTTAGCTCTATGTTTTGTTCTGTTTTATTTATATTTATTTATTTTTTCCTTTTTTGCTTTGATTCTATTTCATTCTCTGATTGCGCTTCATATAATTTTCAAGAACTGCCTCTTTTAATAGATTTATATAATATTTTACTGCACTGGAAGCACCTGTTCGTTATAAAAAATGCCTTTGTAGAGACTGTATTCTACAGTGTTTTGTTAAATGATTTTGTCAATAAAGGATTTTTTAAAAAACATCGACGTGACCGGATGTGACTTCCTCTTCCTGTTTTTGTCCTCCGTGTCCCTTCCGGGGCTCCGTAGTTTTAAACATTCGCGCTCACAGCCTCCAACCTTACAGACCATCATGGCGTCCTGTTCGGCTGCTCCAGGTCTCGACAACAGCGGATCATTTCTGTGTGATAATTATGAAAACGTTGTGAGTTCAGCGGTTAATCCTCCGTCTAAAGCAGGGACTTGTGTGTACGATCGTCAGTTCCTGCTTGGACTACGGACTTTGAACACTTTTCAAGCCGTAAACTCGGACACTCTGGAGAGGCTCCGGAGCTCCGGACTGCTACGGCCAGCGGCTGAGGTGGCGGCGGGGCTTCCTGCCTTCACAGACCGGCGCAGGGAGAGACGGCGGCGGGGCTGCAGGGCTGGGCTAAAGGCTAAGCTGAGAGCTAACCCGTTTCAAACGCTGCTCCCGTCTGTTATACTGGCTAACGTACAGTCCCTGGAGAACAAACTGGACCATCTAAAGCTCGATGTGACCACCAGACGGGAGGTGAGAGACTGCTGTGTCCTGATTCTGACCGAGTCGGGGCTGAACTCGGCGGTACCTGACGCCGCCATTAGCCTCCAGGGGCTAACTACGTTCCGAGTGGATGGGAGCCCAGCCCGGGCTGGAGGTACAGTATTATACATCAATGATAAATGGTCAGATAACTCAGTAGTGGTCTGTAGTCAGTGCTCTCCTCACATAGAGCTCGTTGCTGTGAAATCCAGACCTTTTTTCCTGACCCGTGAACACTCCATTGTTGTCATCATGGCGGTGTTCATCCCCCCCAGTGCGAACACTAAGGAGGCCCTGAGTGTTCTGTACCAGACCATCACACAGCTGCAAACCACACATCCAGAGGGCATCTTCATTGTAGCTGGAGATTTCAATCAGGCCGACATGAAGACTGTTCTCCCCCATTTCCACCAACATGTGGACTTTGCAGCTAGAGGATGCGACACACCTTACTTTGTTTACACCAACATCAGGAATGGTTATAAAGCTGCCCCCCGCCCCCACCTCGGCTTCTCTGACCATGTGTCTGTGATGCTAACACCAGCATACAGACCCCCGCTGACCAGAGGAAACCCCGCTGGGAGGCAGGTGAGGGTCTGAGGGAGATGGAAGCCCTACAGGACTGGACATGTTCAGAGCTGCTGCAGTGGACAATGGACACCAACGTGGAGGAGAACTCTGCATCTGCATCATGAAACACATCTCCACCAGGCCCAAAGCCATGGAGGAATGGGAGAAGCTGCAAATAATACCGACAACTAGGGATGGGACCGATACCAACATAATTCACCAATCCATGAATCACGTTTGTTGAAATGACTCCACAGTGATTCCCTGCACCACAAATTAACCCTCCTGTGTTAAACGTTAAGATAATTAGAGAATTTACTCAACATTTGTCCAATTTTAAAGAGATTTTATTCAGGTGCAGCTGCTGAAATGTGTTCAAAATGTAGAAATTAGCCCTATTTTTGTGAGCTTCTTTTATAGATACTTGACATGTCTAACAAAGTTTTTCATTTACAGTGAAAACCAAACGTTTTTATCTTCTAACAAACTGGCAACAAGATGATTAAATGTTTTTCGGGACTTCAGGGGTTTCATAGATTTTCGAGCAGAACCAGAAATCTAAGAATCTTTGAAGGTTTCGATGCTTTTAGAGCCCAAAGAACACTGATGACCAAAATGTGTACAGGACACTGAAAACATATCATCACATTAATGTTGTACGAAAAGTCATTAAATATGAAGGAAAAAAGATGTTGATCATTTATTTAGAGATGTTAAACACTGAATGGAGTCAAAGATAATTAGAGAATTTATTCAACATTTGTCCAGTTTTAAAGTGATTTTTATTCAGGTTCAGCTGCTGAAATATGTTTCTAACAAACTGCGTTAGAGAAGTTTACCCTTTGTGTGTTTCTGTCTTGGATTTAATAAATACTGAGTCAATTTGAAACTCGTACAGTTGCATATTTGTTTTCATGATGGGATTTTTCCTGTTTTTCTGACTTCCTTTTCTGACCTTATACTTATCTCAAGTTACCTTTTGGGACATACATGCATACATTGATACAGATCATACTTGCCTGTAGAGAGGAATTTATTACAGCCTCATATAAAATCAGCAATAATGACAATATTAAAGCAAACAGAGATCTGGTATCAGAATAGTATCGGCAGATTTCCAAATTCAGGGATGGGATCGGTGCATCCCTACCGACAACCCTGCAGCAAAATCCATCCCCTCCCTGATGAAACAGCACTGAACCTCAGCTTGGCTGTGGTCTGTAAGACCCTGGGGAAAGTGAATGTACTCCAGGCAGCAGGTCCTGACAACATTCCAGGACAAGTACTCCGGGAGTGAACCGACCGGCTGGTACAGGTGCTTCCGGACGTCTTTATCACCTCACTGGAGCAGGCTGTTGGTCCATCCTGTCTTAAATCTGCCACCATCACCTGCCCTACGACTACCGCCCTGTGGCACTTCCACCCATCATGAGGAAGTGCTTTGAGAGGCTGGTAAAGGACCACATCATCTCCACACTGCCTCCTGGACTCCACCCGTATCAGTTTGCTTACCGGCCGAACCGCTCCACAGAGGATGCCATCTCTCTCCATCTGAACCTGGTACATCTACATGTGAATGCTGCTGACTGACTACAGTTCATCATTTAACACGATCATCCCCCAGCAGCTGGTCAGCAAACTGAGTCCACTGGATACCAGCACCTCCATGTGCAACTGGCTGCTAGACTTCCTCACTAACAGACCACAGTCAGTGAGAGTAGGAAACACCATCTCCAGATCCATCTGTCTCCATCGGATCCCCACAGGGATGTGTTCTGAGCCCACTACTGTTCACGCTGCTGACACATGACTGCTGCTCTGCATCCTCCTCGAACCACATCATTAAGTATGTGGACGACACAACATTAGTGGGTCTCATTCGGGACAATAACGATCTGTCCTACAGAGAGGAGGTGAAGCTGCAGGTGGACTGGTGCAGCGTGAACAATCTGCTCCTGAACATCGAGAAGACCAAGGAGTTAATCATCGACTTCAGGAGGAAGCAGCCCAGTCATTCACCTCTCATCATTGACAATAAAGCTGTGGAGGTGGTCAGCAGCACCAGATTTCTGGGGGTGCACATCACGGACAGTCTGGACTGGTCATTAAACACATCATCTCTGGTCAAACAGGCTCAACAACGTCTGCACTTCCTGCAACAGATGAAGAGAGCACAGCTGTCCCTCCCATCCTGACCACCTTCTACAGAGGCACCATAGAGAGCTGCTGACCAGCTGCATCTCCATCTGGTTTGGCAGCTGCAGGGCCTCAGACAGGAAGTCGCTGCAGAGGGTGGTGAGGACGGCAGAGAAGATCATGGGGACCTCTCTTCCATCCATCCAGGATGTTGGACACAAGCGCTGTCTCAGCAGAACCCAGAACATTATCAAAGACTCCACACACCCCCACCATGGACTGTTCTCCTGCTCCCCTCTGGGAGGAGGTTCTGGAACAGTTTCATCCCCCAAGACATCAGACCCTTGAATTCAAATAATCCTTCTGGGCCTCTACCATTCTCCTCCGTCTTTAACAATCCTGTCACCTCCTCCCTTGAAGCAGTCCTTCACTATCAGACTTGCCATGCTCCTTCCCATAACTACCATCAGCTTCTACCCTCATCAGCTCCCTCAGCCTCACAACCCTCTGGTGTTAATGCTGCCAATCTGATTCAGATTCCTCTGAAGCATACCTCCTCCCTCACCTCACTATACTCCTGTCAATTTCATCCTTTTAAATATCTGATCACTTAACAACAAATCCTTTTTATGTCATGATTTGATTTCTCAGATTTTTTTTTATCATTACAGAGACTTGGCTATCACAGGGAGATCATAGTGCACTGATAGAAGCAACTCTGCCTAATTTCTTTCATTTACATCAACCACACTGTCAGGCAGGGGAGGGGGTTGCTGTTATATACAAGAAGGATTTTCAATGTAGTGCCACCTCACACAACAGCTTTTTTTGGAATATCTTGGTTTTGTAATTCATTTAAAGGGCCCATCTTTGATTTTAATTATCTTCAGACCACCTTAGACGAACAGTATTTTTATTCACAAATTCTCTGAGCTTTTATCTTTTTTTTATTTCCAAGTTTGAGAAAATTCGTGTCTTAGGCGATTTTAACATGCATGTCTGCTGCCCTCCTCAAATGTTTACTACAGACTTTTTAGATATGATTAACTCTTTTAATCTCAACTAATATTCACATAAAGTATAAATAACTGAGGTCCCAATCGGAACCTTGTGGAACACCACAAGTTACTTTTCTAAGATGTGACACGGTATTATTGAACTGTTTGAGCGCTTGAGCTCAATTGAGCTCTTCTGTGTTGAGATGCAGCGAGGAATGCTCAGATCTCTACATAGGGGAAACCAAACAGCCACTTAACAAGCGTATGGCTCAACACAGAGGAGCCAGTTCCTCAGGACAGGATTCGGTGGTCCTCCTTCACCTCAAGGAAGAGGGACACTCATTTCAGGACACCAATGTTCAGATTTTGGACAGGGAGGACAGATGGTTTGAGAGAGGTGTGAAAGAAGCCATCCATGTCAAAGTGGAGAAGCCATCTCTGAACGGGGGGGGTGGTCTGTGACATCATCTTTCACCATTTTACAATCAGGTCCTTTCAAAACTCCCCAAAAGAACTACTCAGCAGAATGACTCATGTGAAGTGACTCATGCTAACGACCACCATTAGCATATGAGGGCTCGGTGAAACTCACATTTCAACGACCCCCTTTGTCACTCCCTGGCTCCCAGCGACCATCGTTGAGGAGCCAGGTGGGCCTTGGCAATGATCGTCGGAATGTGAATAACACTGACCACACCTCACAGAGGTTATAAGCTGAGGCAACATCAACCACCACCAGAACTGAAGAAGCCTCTTGGATGAGAGGTGAAACGTCTTCAAGGAACCTTCTTAAAGTCCAGTTGGATTGATTTAAACAACTTTGGGTATTCAGTGATCAAAATATGGCCATCCTAGTTTCAGTCCAGCTTCTGCTTTGGTCATTTCAGGAAGTGGTTGAGCGTCCATCAGCTCAGAGTCACATCAGGTCAAACGAGAATCTATCAACGTGAATTTACAGTTTCACTTTTGTTTGAAATCACACATAAAAGCACAAAAATCTCATAAATAAAATGTTAATTATTGGCCAACTCTGTTTAAATTAGGTTCTGTGCAGCCAAGAAAATGCAAATAAACTCTAAAGTGAGCAGAAATGAATGGAGGTGAGCACAAACTGGGAGGACTGAAGAGTTAAAATGAGCTGAACCTGCTGGGAAGACGGTAAAATGAGGACAAAGGTGAGGAATCTTCTATAGAGAAGTGATTTATTGCTGAGCGTGACGTTGTTTCACATGCTATCAGAACCACATGAACCACACAACTGTTATTGTGTCCCTTCAGTTTGTGGATCTTTATTGTCCAACAGAAGTGTTTGTATCATCGGGACAGAAACAAGGAAATCTGCTGCTTCATACGGTAACATTTTCCATTTTTTAACTGTAATTTTTAAACAATTCATTGTTTTTGTTGTTGTTTTACTGATTCTCCCTGTTTAGTTAAATTACAGAAAATAACCAGTAAAATCACAGGGAAAAAACTTGTTAATTGCTGTAAAAAAAATAAAATAAAATAAAAAAAGAGAATAAAAAACTAAAAATCTGGTAGTAAAATTGCCAAAAAAACTTAACTGGCAGACTTCTGCAATGTTCAAAATGTGTCAAAATAACAAGAAACATCTGGAAAAATAATAGTAAAAAATTAACTGACACAAATATGATAAAATGGTGTAACTTTACAGTCAAATGTTGTGAAAAAACAAACAATTCTTTATTAAAATATTGATTTTAATGTTGACATTTACAGTTTTGGCTTGTTTTTTTGTTTTTTGTGTGATTATACTGGATATTGTCAGCATTTATCAAACAAAGAAAAGTTAAGTTTTAAAAATTGTTTACCATTTTTCAGTCCAATTATATTTAATGGTTCTTTTAAATAACAGCAAATATTTGTAAAATAAATATTTTAAATGCACAAAAAACTGTCATTCTATGGTCACATGTTGTAAAAGAACAACACTGATTTTTTTTTTTTTAATTTACGTATTTTTTTGGTTTTTGTTTTTGTTTTGCTTTTTTTTTTACATCAACATGTAAATTAATATTTTCTTTTCTGTGGTTTTACTAAATATTATCTATAATTTACCCAAGCAAGAAAAATCCAGAACATAAGTTTAAAAATTACAGATAAAAACTGTTTTTTTTGTTTTTTTAAATTTTAATCGTTTTTATACCTATTTTACTCTCATTATTTAACTTATGTTTTCCTTTTTATCTATTTTTGAAATGTTTCTCGTCTGCTGAAGTATGTTTTTCACTGGAGGAAGTCGTGGTTTTGATGCTACCTTCGGTCTTGAATAACAACCTGGAAGGTAGCACTGAAACTAGTTTCCCTGAACTGAGCTGAGCTAATCAAGCATTTATTGACTGCTGATCGATCTGATTGATCTCCTGCAGCAACAGTAAAGGACTGAGAGAAAGGGAAGTGAATAAACTTCCTGCAACACTCATCAGCAACCCGCAGGTTTGTTCTTCTGACACGGACTTTTTGTTCATTTTCTGCGTCACTTTTAATGTTGACCTCTTGTGTTCACAGAGGAGATGACGCCGCTGATCATCAGTCTGATCTCCTACATCCCACACCTGGTTCTGGCCGCCACACGCTTCCCCCGCTGTCTCCTGCTTCACCAACGCCACGCCAACTTCTGCAGTTAGGTAAAGTTGGCAAGATATTCACAGATTCGGACTTCCGGCATCAATAACTCATGAGATATACGTTGTAAAAACATAAACAATGCCTCTTTCAAATCGCTGTAAGCTAGACAATGTGCTACGAGGCCAGTTTTATCAAAAGTCGCTGTCTTTCAAGTTGCAGAAATAGCACTGATGTCTATGAGCAGCCGGCTGTGCAACCAGTGAACAGGGACCGTCTGCAAATAGCAAAACCGCTGCAACAGCGAAGAGAGACGAATATTCAATTACTTAACTTTTATACACTGTAGTGTCCCCAAATTTACTGCAGCCATCAATTGTCTCCTGCTGGTCATACTACAACTCTTGGTTTGACACTAAATAAAAAAAAATCTGAATTTTAAGGAATTTTTTTTATCATTTTATTAGTAATAAAATACAATAACTTCACTCTTGTTTACTTTAGTGTCACCAAAATCACTGGAGCCTTCAATTGGCTTCTGCTGGTCATACTACAACTCTTGGTTTGATATTAAGTACAAAATTTGAATTTTAAATAATTTTTATTGGTAATAAAATTCATTAACTTCACTCTTATGTACTGTAGTGTTACCAAAATCATTGGAGCCTTCAATTGTCTCCTGCTGGTCATACTACAACTCTTGGTTTGATACTAAATGCAAAATCTGAATTTTAAGAAATTTTTATTATTTTCTTATTATTTTATTACTAATACAATTCAGTAACTTCACTCTTATGTACTGTAGTGTCATCAAATTCGCTGGAGCCATCAGTTGGCTCCTGATTATCATACTACAACTCTTGGTTTGACATTAAGTAAAAAAATCTGAATTTTAAGGAATTTTTGTGGTAAATAAAATTCACTTACTTTACTCTTAAACACTGCAGAAAAAATAAACGCCATCCAACCATCAAAATGGTCCTACTGATCATACCTTCAGGTTTTTTCTTCCAAGTATTGTCCGTGCAGTCCTTAACTTGGAAAATATTATTAGCTGTTTAACATTAGGGTTTAAATGAATCAGTTAAGGCTGCAGCCTCGTAAGAAAGCGTCTGACTGTCTTTCTTCCCAATCGTCAGTACTTGAGGAGACAGTCTAAACAGTTTAGTTTGGTATATTGATGTTATCTGATCCTCTCTTTGATGAGGAGTCCAAGTTCCATTACTATTCAGTATCATGTATTTGGACAAACAGGTGCACTGTGGATCTAAAAATATAGCCCCACATACATCAAGAGAAGAGCCGTCAAAGCTAATTTACTCATAATCCTTAAACTTCACATACAAGCATGCACACTAAATAGTGTGCACATCTTCACATGGCAATAAACAACCCAAATCATTAAAATTCAGTTACTTTTGGTTATTAATGTTACACAATCTACCAAAAAAAAAAAAAAAAATGGATGACCACTTTTAACTGTTACAACAAAAAATATTTGAGATATATAACAACAATTTCATTACCAATAAAAAAAATCCTTAAAATTGTGAAAAATAGTTAAATATCAAACCAAGAGTTGTAGTATGATCAACAGGAGCCAACTGAGTTAGACAGAGTGTAATCTTTTTGCAGTACATAAGAGGGAAGTTATTGAATTTTATTACTAATAAAATAATAAGAAAATAAGAAAAAAATTCCTTAAAATTCAGATTTTTTTATTTAATATCAAACCAAGAGTGTGATGTATGTGTGTAGTATGACCAGCAGGAGTCAACTGATGGCTCCAGTGATTTTGGTAACACTGCAATGTATAAGAGTGAAGTTATTGAATTTTATTACCAATAACAATTCCTTAAAATTCAGATTTTGCATTTAGTGTCAAACCAAGAGTTGTAGTATGAGCAGCAGGAGACAATTGATGGCTGCAGTAAATTTGGTGACACTACAGTGTATAAAAGTTTTGCTATTTGCAGACGGTCCCTGTTCACTCGTTGCACAGCCAGCTGCTCATAGACATCAGTGTTATTTCTGCAACTTGAAAGACAGCGACTTTTGATAAAACTGGCCTCGTAGCACATTGTCTAGCTTACATCGATTTGAAAGAGGCATTGTTTATGTTTTTACAACGTATATCCCATGAGTTATTGATGGCGGAAGTCCGAATCTGTGAATATCTTGCCAACTTTACCTAACTACCGTCTGCCCTGCTCCCACTGAAGACTTCCCCATTCCCCCACTCAGGTTCCCCATCAGCTAAGCTGCTCTGCTTAGCGTAGCCTTTTGGTTCTTAGTGTTCTGCTTGGCGTAAACTTACTCCTGTAGTTATTACTCGTAGTGTTCTAGTGTGTTCCTCTTGCTCTCCTGCCTGGATTTTACCCTCTGTGGGTTAGTCTTTCTGTTCTTAGTTAACGTTCAGTATTAGTGTAGTTTCACTGTCTGACCGCTAGATGGTGTAGTTTCCCCTCTCCCTGTAGTCAGTATTCAGAGTGACAGTACATCACTTCCGCTTGTCGCCTTTCTGTTAGTCTTGTAGTTCATATTATTTCCTTCTTGTGTTGTCTTTAAAAGCCTTCAACTCATACTCGAGTGTGTCGTTTCTCATACCCTGAGCCTCCTCGAGAACCGTAATAATTCCTTGTTCATTCTGGGCATATTTTGAGCTATTTTGCACATTTAGAGTGCACATTTTGGACATGTTTTTTTTACTTGTTTTAGACAGTTATTGGGTCATTTTGGGTTTTTTTTTTTTTTTTTTCAAATTTAAGTCATTTTGGATCATTCTTAGTTCATTTTGGGCATATTTTAAGGTATTTTGGATGTGCAGTGTCATTTTGGACAATTCTAACTTATGAGTGAATTTTAACTTATTTTAGAACTACAAATTGTTTTGAAAATATTTTAAGTAATTTTGGTCGGATTTCCAGTAATTTTGAGTTAGTTTGGAAACGGTTATTGTGGACACATGACAAATTTAGGACAAATTTTTAACTTGTCTTGGACATATTGCAACCTGTTCTGAACATATTTTGAAAAATTTGACACAAATTAGGCATTTTGTACAGTTATGGAGTCATTTTAGACTAATTTTAACTTGTTTTAGAGTTGGGTGATTTGACAGTCTGTCAAGCCTGCTCTGTTTGAGGCTGCTGTTTGGTGATTTGATGCATCTTTACTGCCACCTAGTGGAGAAAACCTTTATTGTTATCACTGCAGCTCCTAGGATGTCATACGTCTAATTTTATAATCTCTTATATCGTGAGAAGTGGAACTTTCCTGCATCACTGCGGCTCAGGTGGGTCAGGACACGGTGGAAACAGCTGTGGATGGCAGTGCAGTCGTCCTCTGTACAGCTCATCTGGATACCACTCACCCCTACTGTCGTACAAGTAGATACACCTCCAGGTTTTCATGTGAAATATGTGTGCAGTCAGCTGCTGTGGATGCATGTCGATGTTTGCAGGGAAGATCCACGTCAGCGTGACGTTGCTGTGCTCCTGGGCCTCATAGAAATCCTGAGTCTGACCTGCAGGAGTCAAACACAGCAGGGAGAGTCACTGTCACTGCAGAACTCGGTTAATTCAATGTCTCAGATTCACAAAACTCAGTTCTGTCAGATATTCTGAGAGTTATATATGGGGGGGATTCAATTCTGTAAAATATTTCACCTGAATTTAACATTTCCTCACACCTGAGAAGTTCCTGTAAATTATTTACTGTTTTCAGGGTTCAGTATCTCCAGAAATAAAACTTCTGTAGACATGGAATGTGGTGAAGACACAGACTGAATAGTTTCCAGATGGATTCTGTCCTGGCAGAAAACCATATTTCCAAACAGTGAACACAAAAGGAGAGACCCAGCAGACTCAGCTCAGGTTGAGTTCTGTTTACTGAATCTTCTTAGACTTTTATAATATTGTAAAACTGCAATGCAAACAAAAATGTACAACATGTTAAAGAGTAGAGCTGCAGCTATCCATTATTTTAGTAATTGAGTATTCTATCGATTATTCTGGTAGATAATTGAGTAATCGGATTCCCTGCTTGGCATTACAGAATCAAAAGCAGAAGTGAGTGAGCTGTGCAACAGAAATAACCGTCCTGGTGGAACACGGGCCAACATCTGCACTGTATTATACACATATAGTACAGTACACCTGTACTCTACACATATAGTACAGTACACCTGTACTCTACATATATAGTACAGTACACCTGTACTCTACACATATAGTACAGTACACCTGTACTCTACACATATAGTACAGTACACCTGTACTCTACACATATAGTACAGTACACCTGTACTCTACATATATAGTACAGTACACCTGTACTCTACATATATAGTACAGTACACCTGTACTCTACATATATAGTACAGTACACCTGTACTCTACATATATAGTACAGTACACCTGTACTCTACATATATAGTACAGTACACCTGTACTCTACATATATAGTACAGTACACCTGTACTCTACATATATAGTACAGTACACCTGTACTCTACATATATAGTACAGTACACCTGTACTCTACATATATAGTACAGTACACCTGTACTCTACATATATAGTACAGTACACCTGTACTCTACACATATAGTACAGTACACCTGTACTCTACACATATAGTACAGTACACCTGTACTCTACACATATAGTACAGTACACCTGTACTCTACACATATAGTACAGTACACCTGTACTCTACACATATAGTACAGTACACCTGTACTCTACATATATAGTACAATACACCTGTACTCTACATATATAGTATAGTACAGGTGTATAGTACATATATATGTAGAGTACAGGTGTATTATACTATATATGTACTATACACCTGTACTCTACATATATAGTATAGTACAGGTGTATAGTACATATATAGTACAGTACACCTGTACTCTACATATATAGTACAGTACACCTGTACTCTACATATATAGTATAGTACACCTGTACTCTACATATATAGTACAGTACACCTGTACTCTACATATATAGTACAGTACACCTGTACTCTACATATATAGTACAATACACCTGTACTCTACATATATAGTATAGTACAGGTGTATAGTACATATATAGTATAATACACCTGTACTCTGCACATATAGTACAGTACTGGGGTATTCTACTAAAATTAAAGCCATGGGAACCCCCACATATATCTAGTTGGTGATGCAGAAATCCCATAAACCCGTTTTTATGTTTGATCCATTTAAACTGCTGCTACTGCAGCTGATAGAACACAAATAAGAAAACTGATCAGTCTATTTGTATTTATTACTGAGAATATTCAAACTCAAGGAATTGCTTCAGCCCTATTACAAATCAATAAAAATTGTAAAACACTCTTTACATTCTCATCCTCCCAGGTTTTAGATCAGGTAACTATGAGAACTGCACACCGTTTTCACATCAAAATGCACTCACAGCACAGTAAGCATAGTATAAACACAGCAACAGAGATGTAAGTTTACATATAGATCATAAATGAGGCTCCACAACAAACCAAATTAGCCATAGCAGCTTAACTAGCACGGTTTATAAACTTAAAATAAAGACCAAAAACACCATACTGAAGCTCACAGTGTCTTCAAACAAACAGCAGTCATACTCACTGATAGTTCCAGTGCAAGGCTCAGACTATCAGCTCACAGATCATGTGACTAAAACCACACTTCTAGAGAATGGAAAAAAAAATCAAACCAGAAGAACCACATTCACTTTAATCTGAACCCTTCTGGGTCTGATTCAATAAAACTGTTCAGTCTCAGTCTGTGACTTTATTCCTACAAAATGAGGAGAGAAATAAAAACTAAATCCACTGAAACACTGAACTGTGTTTTACTGAGTTCAGCTCTGATTACAGTTTAGGACATAAAGCTTCAGTCTGAGACTTTTTAAGGTAAAATTAACAAACTGTGCAGCAGTAAAGTCCTGAACATGGTGAACACTCTGCACAAACAGCTGTATTATTCTCTTCCTTCACCTTTCCTGCAGACAGCTGCTTCTTTATTTATTTATTTATTTATTTATTTTATTATTATTTGAAGCCTCAGATGTTAGCCTTTCCTGGGAAATATGAATGATTTGTGTGTTGATAAACCCTTTGTGCATTCAGTCTTTTTATGAGAAGCCTCATAACTGCCTCATTTTGTGCATTTGTTCTGTTACAAAAACAGGCATTCTTACTTTTACTGTTTTAATCAAACTTTTGTTGCACAAAAAACAAATGAACAGAACTTTGCACACAAACCCACAGAACAGAAACAGAACCAAACTCAGTATTTAAACAGTGCAGGTTGAGGAAAATCATCTCCCTGAGCCTGGATGGGCTGATAGGATTCCTTCTTTCTCCTCTTTTCTTCTGAATATCTGTCCTGCTTTTCAGGAGATTCTCTCACATGCAACAGTGTGTGTTTCCGTGTGTGGTATTGTGTGTGGTACTGTGTGTGTTATTGTGTGTGAGTTTTCCAAGAAACGGTCTGACAAACTGGAAGTTAAAGCGTTCAGTGATCCTCCACAGCAGCAGGGGGCGCTGTGACCCAATGAAGACAGTGGAGGTGCAGCTTCAGGTGCTGCAGACTGATGAGGTTCAGCTGGAACCTTCTCAGAGCTGAAGACACATCACAGGAAGTGCCTTCTACCTGATGAAAGAGACTCACCTGGAAGGAACAATCCAGCTTCAACTGTCTGTTAGAGAGGAGCTGGAGTCAGCTGGATCAAGGCCCTGGTCCGGAACCGGCTGGATGAAGGCCCTGGTCCGGAACCGGCTGCATGAAGGCCCTGGTCCGGAACCGGCCGCATGAAGGTCCTGGTCCGGAACCGGCCGCATGAAGGCCCTGGTCCGGAACCGGCCGGATGAAGGCCCTGGTCCGGAACCGGCCGCATGAAGGCCCTGGTCCGGAACCGGCCGCATGAAGGCCCTGGTCCGGAACCGGCCGGATGAAGGCCCTGGTCCGGAACCGGCCGCATGAAGGCCCTGGTCCGGAACCGGCCGGATGAAGGCCCTGGTCCGGAACCGGCCGGATGAAGGCCCTGGTCCGGAACCGGCCGCATGAAGGCCCTGGTCCGGAACCGGCCGCATGAAGGCCCTGGTCCGGAACCGGCCGGATGAAGGCCCTGGTCCGGAACCGGCCGCATGAAGGCCCTGGTCCGGAACCGGCCGCATGAAGGCCCTGGTCCGGAACCGGCCGGATGAAGGCCCTGGTCCGGAACCGGCAGCATGACGGCCCTGGTCCGGAACCGGCCGGATGACGGCCCTGGTCCGGAACCGGCCGGATGAAGGCCCTGGTCCGGAACCGGCCGGATGAAGGCCCTGGTCCGGAACCGGCAGGATGAAGGCCCTGGTCCGGAACCGGCAGGATGAAGGTCCTGGTCCAGACTGATCTGGTCCAGAACAGTTTTCTGGTTCTCCTGCTTCCTCCCTCTGATGAACCCGCTTCAGATAAGTCTGATTTATTTCTTATCAAACCTCCAAACTGAGACTCTGCTGAGTTTTTGCTCCAGAACACGACCCAGCAGCTGATCTGAGACCAGATTCCATGTTTCCATGTTTAACTGTATTGAACAAAACAGTTAAAAGCTATAAAATGACACTAACTTGTTTGTTTTTCACCCCGTAGACCAGCCTCTATTTCTTTTTAAACACATGTTCAGAGCATCAGTATCAGTAATCTAGTAAATGAACACATTTAGAGGGTAAATCAGTCGTATCATTAGTCGCATGTTCAAGTAAAACATGATTTTTTTTCTACCGTCTACATTCTTGAGTAATTTTGGAAAATTCTTAGTTCAGTTTGGGCATATTTTGAACTATTTTGCACATTTAGAATCATTTAGGACCATTTTTAACTTATTTTGAGTCAATTTTAATTCATTTTGACCATTAATTTTGAAAATATTTGAAGTAAATTTAATGGAGTTTTCAATAATTTTGAGTTGCTGTGGACTCATTTTGACTAATTTGGGACAAATTTTAACTTGTTTTGTACATATTTTTGACAAATTTAACACTAATTAGTCATTTTGGACAGTGATGGAGTCATTTCAGACACATTTTAACTTGTTTTAGAGAGTTTTTGGGTCATGTTGGACAGCCTGTCAAGCCTGTTCTGTTTGATGCATCTTTAGCGCCACCTAGTGGAGAAAATCTACATATTCTGAACACTGCAGCTTCATCAGGAAACCGGACAGGATGTAAAGAAACACAGTCAGACTGTGTGGAAACAGATTCCAGGTGTAGAAACTCAGTCAGATCTATTATTGAAGATGTTAATTAGAGGATTATAATATTTATAATAAGGGAGAAGAACGTACAAATACAAGAATCAGCCAAGTTTAGTTTTATTTTAACACCAAATTCATATTTATAACAACACAAAAATACAAACTGCAGAGAAAACACTTTAATATCAACCATTTAACACTGAACCAGCAGGTCATTATTATTATTATTATTATTATTATTATTATTATTATTATTATTATTATTATTATTATTATTATTATTATTATTATTATTATTATTATTATTATTATTATTATTATGTCAGTTTGGGGTTTCCTAAATGAAGCCAAATGTTGCATGAAAATGTAAATTTTTGTAATTCTAGTCAGTTTTTTGGGGTTTTTTTTAATCAAAAAGAAAAAATTAGAAAATAATTGTCACTACAAATTAAAGTCAACACATTTCATCTTCTGATACACTCAGAAACATCCACCATCACAAACAGAAAATGTCAAAATGTCAAACAGAAACAGTATTTACAGAAACTAACCACAGTTTGAGTACAGCGCAGTGTAATCTACTCTAACACATGACAGTAATCAGATTACTTCTAACAGTAGAACTAGTAATCTCTCTGATGTCAGATTACAAACTACCAGTTTAGGTTTATTTTATATTAAATTCAGGATCCACAGCAGGAACTCAGTGAGTCTAACTTTAATTACTGAGATTCTCTGGAATCTTTATTTTAACCTCTTTTGAAAATATTTTGAGAAGTTTAACACAAATGAGTCATTTTGGACAGTTATGAAGTCCTTTTTTACTAGTTTTAGCAATTAATGGGTTATTTTGGTCAAATTTTGAGTAATTTTGCAAAGACTTTGACTAATTTTGGACCAATATTGATTCATTTGGGGTCATTATTTGTCCATTTTGGGTATATTTTGAGCTCTTTTTCACATTTAGAGCCATTTTGGACAATTTTTAAGTTATGACTGAATTTTAATTCATTTTTGACCAATTTTATCTCGTTTTGAAAATATTTTAGGTAATTTTGGTCGGATTTCCAGTAATTTTTAGTTACTTTAGACATATTTACAGTTAATGTGGACAATTTAGGACTATTTTAGGACAAATTTTGACTCATTTTGAACATGTTTTGAGAAATTTAACACAAATTAGTCATTTTGGAAGGTTATGGAGTCATTTCAGACACCTTTTTTACTAATTTTAGCAATTAATTGGTCATTCTGGACAAATTTTGAGTCATTCTGGACAAATTTTGAGTCATTCTGGACAAATTTTTAGTCATTTTGGACAAATTTTGAATCATGTTGAATAATTCTTAGTTCATTTTGGGCATATTTTGAGCTATTTTGCACATTTAGAGTCATTTTGGACAAATTTTAACTCGTTTTGGACAAATTATTTAGTCGGTTTGAAGCAAATATCAAGACGTTTTAAATGAATTTTAAAGCAGTTTGGACTAATTTTCGGTCCTATTACACAACTTTTGAGTTAATATGACAAATACTTAACATTTGCAAAGCCTCTGATCATTTTGGACCATCATTTCACAATTTTTGTCACTTATTTTGGAGTTTTTAGTCTTGTTGGACAAATCTGAAGTCACGTTGGACAGGTTTTAGCTCTTTTTGGATGAATGATGTTGTACAGGGATGTACTGACTGCTGCTGGACGTGGTTTGGGTGAATGTCGCGTTTTGAGGTGTGTTGGTGTAAAAAGTGGAATACAAGAAGATTAGTGGATCAAAGCAACCTCCTAATCTGAATGTTTAGTTTGACATGAAGAAGACAGATCCAGTGAGATGCTAAGAAGAGGATGAGGAGAAGGAGAAAGGAGAGAACAGGAGGACGGATGACGGAGGTTGAGGGGAGGTGAGCAGCTGATCACACCAGGCCGGTTCATCCAGGTTTATCTCCACGAAAGGCTCGTTGGAACAAACCGCTGGCAGCACAGAGGGACAGAGGACATTTTAGATTTAAATCGGCCCAAAACATCACTGAAATACAGTAATCTCTTGTATCATATGCCATTTAGAGCTATTTTGCACATTTAGAGTCATTTTGGACAATATTTAGTTTTTTTCTGAATTTTAATTCATTTTGGACCAATTTTATCTTGTTGTGAAAATATTTTAACTACTTTTGGTCAGGTTTCCAGTAATTTTGAATTAGTTTGGACACATTTAAAGTTATTGTGGACAAATTTTGACTAATTTGGGACAAATTTTAACTCGTTTTGGATAAATTTTAACCTCTTTTGAAAATATATTGAGAAATTGACACAAATGAGTCATTTTGGACCAATATTGAGTCATTTCTTTCTCTCTGTCTCAATGTTAAGAGATGTCAATTTAACACAGAGAAATAAATGCTCATAAATGCACAAATTGTACTGTTAGACAACCAAAAGGTGCTAATTTACCTCAAAATAATAAAAATCTATCATGGAAATTAGTTTTTGTAGCCAATATTTTAATTCTTAATTTAAGTGTTAGCATGCACGCTAGCAGCTGTGTACTGGTATTGACATCCTCAAAATGCTAAAATATCTTTCATATTACTACAGTTGGCTTAGCATGACATTTGCTTTGGATGCTTTTAATCTGACATTTTAAATTCATTTTTATCCTTTTAATTAGCTACCAGCTTCCCTCCATTCTGCCTGTGCTAAGCTAGGCTAAACAGTCATGTTAACATGCTGAGAGGTGTCAGTGAAACAGAAATAAAAAAATTAAATACTCCCGAATGCATAAATTGGGTTGCTAGAAAACTTAAAGCACTAATTTACATACTGGCAAATAATACAGAATAGAAATCAGCGACGAAAATGTTTTTTTTCAGTGAGAAGCTGAGTGTTAGCATGCATGCTAGTAGTCATATATTGGTATTGACCTCCCAAAAAAGGCTAAGTTTTGTTCAGTTTTATACAGTTAGGTTGCATTTTATCATTTTCTACAGAGTTGTGTACTAAATTTGACTTTAAAGCCAAACAGTTAGCAGAACATGTAGCCTCCACTTATTTTAGCAGTGAAAAATAAACTCTGAAATGTTCAGAAAATAGAAAATCCAATGAATTAGTTCAGATGAGGGCTAAATATTTAGTCAGTGTGTCTAAATGCTCTTACAGGGATTGTTGTTGTTCTCGTTCTGCTGCTCTTCAGCATCACCGAACATCAGACTGGGACTGTCCAGGGGCTGCACTGGGTCAGCGTCTGGCGATTCACTGGTGTTACTGGTGGGTGATGTCTCCAAACCATTGACATCCAGATGTTCCTGAGCAGCTGCTCACAACAAGAGACGACATGTAGGGGGATATTTTAGTTAATTCACTTGTAGTTTTACAACATTTTAGTTATTCTGAGTCCATGTTTGACTGTTTTATTCTAATGTTTAATTCTTGTGGTGTCTGCACCTATAAAATCCAAAACCTGATTTATTTTGTCAGCGGCCTAAAATTTGTCCAAATTGACCTGAAGTTTCACCTAAAGGACTTAACTGACTCAAAATGTGTCTAAAATGACTTGAAACTAGATCAAAATAATAACTTCTCCGAAATGACTCAAAATTGTCCAAAATCCATAAGACTCATCCAAAATGAAAAAAACTATCCAAAATTACATGAAACCTTTTCAAAATTATTCTTAATTAGTCCTAAATAGCTTAAAATTTGCCTAAAATGATTTAAAATGTGTCCAAAATGACAAAACACTTTCACAAACTTATATAAAATGATCCCAAATTGGTGAATAATCACTAAATTTGTCCAAGAATGGCCCAATATTGGTCTAAAGTGACTTAAATTTGTTCAGAATCACTCAAAATTTGTGCAGAATTACTTGAAATGTGTCCAAAATTATTTGATATTTGTACAAATTGACTCAAAATTTGTCCAGATTTACTAAAAATGATCCAAAATAACAAGAATCTTTCCACAGTGGTCTAAAATTTGTCCAGACTGACCTGAAGTTTCACCAAAAGGACCTAAAATGTGTCCAGAATGACTCCTGATGAAATAAAACATGACAGGAACACGTGGAACCGAGTCCTGCTGGTGATAGTTTGATGCTTCCTGAGGTGTTTCAGTGTAACACCTGTCCCCCAGGTAATTTTCCTACCGTTGTGTCCACTCGAGGACTTTTCCTCCGTCAGACTGGTTCCGTTGGCAGCCGGAGGAGCTTCTTCGGTCATCGTGTTTTCTTTGGGAGTCGGTCGCTCTGAGATAAAACACACAGAAACACATGAGGAAGGACTCGGACGGCTTTACTGTAGCTGAAGTCCGGTTCCATCCACAGAAACACACCCAGGTCGTCCAGGTAAACCGGCTCAAAGGTGCCGATGGGCAGGTTCGGGTGATCCACCGGACCGGGACGATGCAGGTCGAAGGAATACGTCTGGACAGATAAATAAAAACAGTTCAGGAGTCTGTACTTTAACACACTAAGACGTTATTGTGGTTCAGATTCTCACCCTGGAGGCTCTGCGGAGGAAGTAGAGGATGACACACAGAACGATGATGACCAGGACGATCATCACCAGGAACACATAGCCTGAAAACACACATTTCATCCAACATTTTAAAACACACTGGGACAGATTTAAAGGGAAATAAATACTTTACTGCCTCGTTTTATTTATATTTTTATCATGTCATTAATTTATAATATTCTATATTCCTGTCATTTTCTGAAGTTTTCTTCCACTTAAGTATAGTATAGTACAGTATAGTACAGTATAGTATAGTAAAGTATAGTAAAATATAGTATAGTACAATATAGTATATCATAGTACATAACAGTATAGTATAGTGTAATGTAGTGTGGTGTAGTATAGTGTAGTATAGTGAAATCTAGTAAAGTAATAGTATAGTATAACGTAGTATAGTACAGTATAGTATAGCATAACATAGTATAGCATAGTACATAATAGAACAGTATAGTAGAATATATATTACACACTAATGAAAGCACGTTAGTTCAACATTTGATGAGAAAACTTGTGTATTTCTACCAAAAATCTCAAAAATTGCACAGTATTTTGCCCCAAACTATATCAAATTTTAGAAATATATTCACAGTATTCAGCTTAAATCTAACAGTCTTTGGTAAAATAAAACGGAAAAAATGGCAGATTTTTATATATTTTTACACGAAAGCAGGATTTATACACAATAATTTCTGGAGGAGTAAAAGTATCTAACTTTGTATTGTTTTATTTAGTCTTTTTTTTAGTTGGACAGTGAGTAAAATATGGAATATTTCTAATCTTAATGAAATTAATTAAAATTAACAGAAACATTCTCACCCCAGGAAGTATTTCCATCTTCCTCCTCACTAGGTGTTGCTGAAACAAACAAACAAACAGTAGATTCATTCATTCACATTAAACTAATACAAGAAACTAGGAAAATCTGAATATGTAATACATAATGTTAATTTGTAATAAATATGAATATATTATATAATAATCTTTGATGTAGTAGCATGATTCTAATATGTAATATTGTAATATTATTGATGTAATATAATAATAATACAGACATCTGAGTCTAATTTGGCAAATTAATAATGAATATGATAATATAATAAGGAATATTCCAGCAGCTCAGACAACAAAAAATACAGAAAAATAACTGAAAACACATAAAATACAGACATTTTTGATATTTCAAATACATTTGTTTCCCAATTTTAGTGCATAAAACATTGTATGCACAATATAATTTAATAATCTTGTATATTCAACATTCAGCAAATCTAAATAATAATGATAAAACATGTCAAAATACTTATGATTCTAACTGCAACATATCAATCAATATCAAGTGTGATATGAATTTATACCTATAACTTTGTATAAAAATCATTGATATAATTAGTATTCCTTCTAACAAAAATAATAATAATAATAATAATAATAATGGCAATAATAATAGTTATTATAGTTATTAATATTATCATTATTATTGTTGTTGTTGTTAATATTATTATTATTTTTATGAAAATAATCACAATAATACACCTCATACTACTACTACTACTAATAATAATAAAAATAATTATTATTATAATTGTATAATTATTACTATAATTATAATTTCATAGTATAAATTATTATTATTATTATTATTATTATTATTATTATTATTATTATTATTATTATTATTATTATTATTATTATTATTATTATTATTATATAATTAGAGTGAGGTAATTCTTATTATAATTTAATATTATATATTATTCATAATAACAAAATAAAGTAAAGTAGTGTCAGAAATAATAATAATATTAATAATTATTATTATGATGAATTACAACAACAGACTTTATTTTGGATCATATTTAAAACTTTATATAAAAGTCATTGATATTTATTATTATTAATGTTATTATTGTTAATAATTAGAATAATGAAATAGTATCATAAATAATAATAATAAAAATGGCAATGATAATACATATAAGTAATAAATCTAATAAATGTAATAAAATCAATAAATAAAATATAATGCAATAAAATTTTAAACTACTTCTAAAAATTGATCCATTTCCAGACAGTTCTTTATCATGTTTAATATCTGAGTGACTAATGGAGTGTTGGGTGTTAGTTTGTTGTTTCAGGTTAAACGTTGTTGTTTTCAGGTTAAGTGTTGTGTTGCGGTTCTTTTTGTGTCTCGCTGAAGCTCCAGTCGTGTTTGTCTGCTGACATTTATAGAACGCCGTAGTCACAGCTGTGGTTTGACATGCAGGAAGACAAACTGTGAGTTGGAGACGGTAACCTAGGTAACCTACTGGCTTCGGGTGAGGTGAGATCCGTCGTCATAGAAACCGTCGTCACGTGAACGGAGGCTGAAGACTGTGACGAACCTTCAGTTGTCGTTTCATTACCCGGCGTTCCTACTACAGGCTGTAAAAGAGAAAAATTACAACAAAAAAAACAGCAAAGTGTCAGAAAACAAACATTATATAACAGTACAATAGTTTAACATTTAAAGGCTGTAAAAATACTTAATAAAAATAGCAAAATAATGTTTTTAGCTGATTTAAATACAGTAAAAGTGTGGTTTTATGGTCATACATTGTAAAAGAACTAAAGAAAAGAAATAGCTTTTCATAAAAACATAGATTTTTGATTTTTTTAAGTCAACATGTAAATTACTAATTTTGTTATTGTATAATTAAATTATCTTTAATTTCTCAAAAATGGGTTTAAGAAGTGTTGAATTAACAATTTTTAAAAATAAGATCATATATATCTTTAAAATAATATTTTTCTGCCTATTTTCTTACATTTAACATGTAAATTAACACTTTTTTCTGTGATATTTACTAATTATGATGCATTTATTGACACTTTGTTAAACTACAGACAAATAAAATAAAAAATATTCTTTATTATGTTCTAATATTCTACCATTTTTTACATCATATTTTTAATCACCTCTCCTGACAGATTTCCACCTTTTTTAAAAAATGTATTTCTTATTTTTTCACTTAATTGTTTACTTTTTTGTAGAATGTGTAAATGTAGCTAAATGAGTTTCTTAGTAATTATAAACCATCAACAGCTGCTCTATAAACAGCCCAGTAGCAGGTTAGCCTGTTAGCTAGTTAATTTTTCCGGCGTCTTGGCACACACAGTCCAATCTTTTCAGAATTTACTGGACAAGTTCAGATTTTTCAACGTGCTCCAGATGAGTTTAGTGAAAACGGTGAATAATATAAAAGAGAATCATTGGTTTAGTGACTGTTTTAACCTGCTGCAGGTACAAAGGAACTGTAAGTCAGTGGACTGTGTTACCGTGGAAACCGTCTCCACCAATGCTGGGCTCTGATTGGTCGCTGTGGAGCTGTTAGCATCATGTCTGGTGTCATTCAGAGACTGTGGAACCGTAGGAGTGGAGGAAGCTGAAGACATGAAACAGAATTAGACTGATGAGTTTCAGGACAGGAAGTTAGAAAACAGACTCCAGAACACAGAAGAAGGACAGGAAATAAAAACATCTGACCAGTGGGTGGAGGATGGAGTAGTTCAAAGTGTTAGAGAACGAGAAATAAGAATACTACATGATAGAACGCTACGACGCAGTATAATATAGGACAAAATGACTATTCTGACAAAAGAGTAGAGATCATCACAGTATAGTGTAGTATAATGTAGTGTAATGGTATAGTACAGTATAGTACAGTATAGTATAGTATAGTATAGTATAGTATAGTATAGTATAGTATAGTATAGTATAGTATAGTATAGTATAGTATAGTATAGTATAGTATCGTATCGTATCGTACAGTACAGTACAGTACAGTACAGTATAGTACAGTACAGTACAGTACAGTATAATATAATATAGTATAGTATCGTATAGTACAGTACAGTACAGTACAGTACAGTACAGTATAGTACAGTATAGTATAGTATAGTACAGTACAGTACAGTATAGTATAGTAGATGATAGTATAGTATAGTAGATGATAGTGTAGTGTAGTATTGTAGATGGTAGTATAAGATAGGATAGGTCTGGTCCCCGTAGTATATCAACATTTTCCATTTTAAATCTCACAAGGAAAATCTATTTTTTTTACTTATACACACGTTTACCTGTAAAATCAGCATAAATAGAGTGAGGTAAATATACAGATGTGAACAGATGTGAGCAGCAGTTTACTGATGCAGGTTTTGTAGAGATTCTGAGTCCACCATACCTTCATTCTCCGCTTTCTCGTCGCCACCTGGTGGAGAAACTGTAGTTTGGTTTTCTCCTCTCGACACAGAAGAAATCACCAGAACTGAGACACAGAGAAAAACTGAAGTTCACACTGAGATTCCAAACTGTTGTTAGCAGAGAAACACAACGACTGAACAGACAGAAAACATCTGTAAACATCTGAATCACCAGCAGGTTGAAGTTATCCATAAAAAATCACCTAAATTAACCTATTTATCAGAGAGATAAAATGTGAAATATTCAGCAGATTTTCAGCTTCCTGATGGTCAAATATATTCTGACCTCCTCAGAATCAGCTGTTCTTTTTAATCTACAGGGTTTTTTTTTTTAATAAAGCAAAGTTTTACCTTCAGACTAGGAATATTTTCAGAGTTGCAGATCCTTGAAGTTCATAGAGGAGGGTCCAGATTTATGACTGATGAAGTGATGAGGCTCAGACATGATGGCAACATTAAGTAAGATGCCAGTTTTGATTTGATTTGAGAAAGTGATGGACTTTTTATTACTCTTTTGTCTAACTTTGAGCATCAGTATTATGGGATGTATCGTAGTTTGAACAGTAAAACTGCAGCAGTTTAATGACATAGAGTTCTAGAAACAATCATTGGTTCCCTGGATGTGTTTCTGTTTTCTGATAATTGACCAGAGAAAACTTTAAAAAGGTCATTGTGGGTAAACTTTCCAGGCTCATATCAGCATGTGTGATAGGTGGTTGGTCAGAACAAGTTCTAGACAATGAAAGGAGCATTTTTACGCACATTTTTGGTGTCGGTCGTGAACGAACCGGCTCTAAAAGCCGTCTCCAGAGACTTACAAAAAAAAATTCCATAGAATTGAATAAAACACTGTTCTATCAGAAACCACCCTTCTTGCCCCAAGATCCAAAAAGCTGGCCTGCAATGACAGTAGAGCGGTTGGTGAAGCTCTTCAGACAGAAGATCCAGCCAGTCAACTCCTCTACAGCAGAACACCAACAAGAGCAACCACAAGCATCTGCTGTCTGGAGGTTCTCTGGAGAACGAGCAACTTGTGACACTACAAGAAGGAATCCATCAGCAGATGCAATGCTGGAAGTGAGATCATATCCCACTGAGCTGGTGGGAATCCAAGTGTTCATTCCACCTTCGTCTTCAAGGAGCAGATCACACCAGAGAGGAGAAACAGGATCAACCCCTCAAAGTTGAGGCTGAATGCCAATCTTCACTAAAGACACAACTGTTACCTGGATGCTGCTTTTTCTATTTGTTTTGCACTTTTTAATGTATGTTTTGTTGTTAATAGTTAGAAGACCTATTTAAAACCATCCTGATACCAGGATCATCTTCTGGATGTGGAACAACTATTTTCTAATGCAGTCATATTTTTTACTCTGGTAATGGAGCTTCTGGCTTTACCTGAACTCTCTATCAGGCCTACACTCGACCAGCAACAGGCGCCTGATCCTGATCCAACCACACAACTGGGCATGAGGTGGATATCTAGACTCTTCTAGTCTGTGGTTCCCCGGTGGTGGAACGAGTTACCAAACTGTTCGATCTGCAGAATCCCTCTAAGAAGATGCTAAAGACCTTTGAACTTGGTGAATTATCAGTTAACAAACACATCCAGGGAACCAATGATGGTTTCTAGGACTTTATGTCATTAAACTGCTGCAGTTTTACTGTTCAAACTATGATACATCCCATAATATTGATGCTCAAAGTTAGAGAAAACAGTAAAAAAAAAAAAAAAAAAATATACAAAAATCTGTCACAGTTTATCAATCCAAAGCAAAGCTGGCATTTTGGAACATGTTGTTCTGTCCAACCAAGAACCCAGAAATACAAAAAAATTGTCCAAAATGACTCGAAACTTTCACAAAAATGGCAAAATATTTTTGTAAAACTGCTCAAAAGTTGTCTCAGTGAGTCAAAACTGGTCTAAAATGAGTTAAAATTCATTTTTGGTGGACTTTTTCCTTCATTTCTGACCGTCCTCTATGGACTTAAAATGCCTGGAACCTGAAAATATTCACAGAATGAAGATAGAACTTAAATAAAGTTCCTGCAGATCCAGAAGCAGGAGGATCTGAGGAGGTTCTTGGTGTTTAGTTTAGTCGGTCTGAACTCACCCAGGAAACAGAGTCGACTCTTCAGCCTCATGGTCGTCTCAGACCAGCTCCTCTCTGATTTACCTTCTCGGTTTTTAGATCCTCGCTGAGCTGCAGAGTTTCTCTTTTATTTTCTGGATTTTGTTCCTCTTTTTTTTTTTTTTTTTTTAGATCTTCCTCCCCGTCGCTCTTGCTTCTGATCGCCTCTCAGTTCTTCTTCTTCCTCCTCTTCCTGCTTCGACCTGCAGCTCTTTCCTCTTCCTCGTTGCGCTGCGATGAGTTTGGTTTAAAATTTGTAATCATGTAAGAATCATTTCAATCTCTCAGCTCCAGACTTTATGCAGAAATGAAAGAAAAACAAACACAGAGTTCAGGATTCAAACACTAAGAGTTCTGGAAGACACGACAGACAAAATAGACTTTACTGATATATTAAATACAACAAATCAACATTTTAATGTCTTCAGACACACTGTTAGAGGGTTTTATTGTCTTGTTTGTGTTGTTTTGTGTCTCATTTGTATTAATTATTTGTCTTATTTGTGTTGTTTTTTGTCTTATTTTTGTAATGTTGTGGCTTATTTTTTCCATTTTGTGTCTTGTTTTTGGTTTTTTTTGTGCCTCCTAATTGCTGTTTTGTCTTGTTTTTGTCATTTTGTGTCTCATTTTTGTTGTTTTATGTCTCATTTTTGTCATTTTGTGTCTCGTTTGTTTCATTTTGTCTCTTAATTTTTGTTTTATGCATTGTTTGTATTAATTCTTGTCTTATTTGTGCTGTTTTGCATCTTGTTTAAGTCATTTTGACTCATTTGCATCATTTCGTGTGTCGTTTTAGTTGTTTTGTGTCTTATTTCTGTCATTTTGTGTTTTGTTTGTGTGATTTTGCCTCGTTTGTTTTGTTTCTCATTTTTGTCATTGTGTGTCGTGTGTGTAAAATTGTTTCTCGTTTGTGTTGTTTTGCACCTCCTAATTGTTGTGTTGTCTTGTTATTGTGATTTTGTTTCATTTGTGTTGATTTATGTCATTTTGAATCTCATTTTTATTGTTTTGCATCTCGTTTTTGTTGTTTTGTGTCTCATTTTTGTCATTTTGTCTTATTTGTGTATATTTGTGTCTTGTTTGTGTCGTTTGGTTCTTAATTTACGTGGTGACTGAAAACAAATGGACTAAAACTGTGAATTTCAACATCAAAAATCTGTTCATTTCCAAAGTGTTACCATGAATGAGTGTGAAAAGTATATCCAGTAAAAGAAACCTGTGAAAATAACAGGAAGTACGTGTAAAACTACATATTTTTAGCAGACTTTAAATCTGTCAGATCCGTTTTCAGGAACTGACCCTGATTTTCCCCTAAAGGACGTATAATATATCTATTTATCTATTTACAGGTTTGGCCTGTTTCATTTTCTACAGTTAAAATATGAATTCATCTTTTGCTTTTGTGGTTTAACTCTGTATTTTTTACTATTTTTTTAACAGCAACAGAATTAGTCAGCATTTTTCAACCCTCAATGTAGAGTTTTTCATTCAAATAGCTGCAAATGTGTGCAAAATAATGATACTTATTGCTTGATTTAGGTTCAGTAAAGTAGTTTAACTGTGCAGTCAAACATAAAAGAATGAATTAATAACAGGAACAGGATGTTTTTTAGAGTTAACATGTAAATGAATTCATTTTTTTTTTTTTATGATTTTACTGAATATGATCTGTAATGTGACAAAAACAGGAAAAATCAGTAAAATACCAGTGAATTGTTAACTAGTTAAAGCTAAAGCTGTAAACTAATGTAGTTTTTCTTTCAGTCTAACCTATGACTGTGTCTTTTCTCACCTCTATCTATGAGTGAACATGCAGAGCTGCTCTCTGCTTCACTTCAGCATCTCGTCCTGTAAAACTTTCAGGAAGCGAGTCATCGACCGCAGAACTCGACAGGAAGCTGCTTCACTTTCTGTCCTCCCAAACAGAAGCTTTAAAGCTTCAGCTCCGACAAACTGGTTCTGAAACCACAGAACAAAACCGTTCTGTTTTCTGTTGGCGCCAAAAAAAAATCAACACAAAACGACAAAAACTGAGACAAAATGACATAAAAATTACACAAATGATACACAAAACGACACAGAAATGACACAGAATTACTAAAGAACATGACAAAGCAGCAGAAATCAAGACACAAAATGACAAAACGGTTGGACGAAACCACACAACTGAGATACAGAAACTAAATCAGACACAAATGGACAAAAAAATCTGGCAGAAAATAACACAAATGAGACACAAAACACCACAAACATAACACAAAAGACAAAATAATCAGACAAAACCACACAACTGAGATATGGCAGAGAAATTAGACACAAACGGACAAAGAATTACACACAAAACGACACCAAACGAGACAAAAAAATGAGACAGAAAATGACAAAAATGAGACAGAAAACAACACATAACACAAATCAAGACACCAACAAAAGAGAATCACACTTGACAACCTAAAGAACACACAAAGC